>NC_138204.1:134462322-134579822 GCF_964194415.1 Vipera berus | reverse complement strand
GCTCCTGATGTGCTAGGAACTGGGTCATCCTCCCCTGAACTGACATCTAGAGAGGTATCTGGGGAAGTATCCAGGGGAGTTATTATACAGGGTTCTAGATGAAAATGATGCTATTCAATCTAGTCTGGTGGATAGATAAATATGGAGAATATGTTCTCTTAGATAACCATGTCTTGTGGTGCTTTAAAGATGACAACCAGCACCTTGAATCACATCTGGAAATTTAGATGGTCACCCTGGCATATTTTAATATCCATCACTACCAGGGCCACCACATTCTTGACCAACTGAAGCTTTTGAATGTTTGTCAGTGGCAACCCTCATCTAAAATATAATCCAATCAAGATGTGAGTAATTATGAGCAGGGCCTCCCATTACATGAATGGTTGTAATTAGTGCACAAAATGCTAATTGTATGAAAAGCCTCCTAACCAGGGCTTTTTTCTCATAAAACGCTCAGAACGGCGTTCCAGCACCTTTTTTTTCTGCAAAAAAGCTCCCTCTATTGGCTTTAGGAGTAGGCAGTCTTGGCTCTTTTTTATGACTCGTGGACTTCAACTCCCAGAAATCCTGAGCCAGCCATGCTGAGGGGAAAGAGAGAGGTTTCCAAGATGACCCATGCTGGCTCAGGAATTCTGGGAGTTGAAGTCCTTGAGTCATAAAAGAGCCAAGGTTGCCTACCCTGCACTAGAGGTGGACATTAAAATTATTTACAAGGTTACTTCTTTAGGAACTAAACTTTTAGAACCTAAAACAGCTAATTCAAAAAAGCCAACAGGAAAGAACCTCACAATTTTCATCTGCTTCTGTCTTTTGGAAGGTATATAACAAAATAATCTATTTCCTATGTTAACATCTCTGCAATGAAATCAGGATCACTCACTGGGACATCTCTCACTGGGCCTGCATTCTCCCTTTTTGGAGCTTGAATACTTGCCTGCTCTTGCTGCTTAGACTTTGGCTTTAAGTAATAAACACCACCAATCAACATGGTTTCAGCAACAATATCTCCATCTTTAACTACATAACTTGCTTTTTCAAGATGATGAACCTGGAATTTTGATACCCTAGACAAGTGACTCTGACTAACCAAATTACTATTAGCTGATGGTACATAATAAACATCAGGAATAAATGCATTGAGCTCTTCAAGATAAACAGTTCCTTTTCCCATGACCTGAACAGAATGATTTGAAAAAGAGTAAAGCTCATGAAGTTCAGGTTCAGGCTCATGCATCTCTGTATAAAGCTCTTTTCTATAGGTAACGTGTAATGCTGCTCCACTGTCCAAAGTCCAAAGAAGTCGTCTGTCATACTCTGGTTGAGGTTGTGGATCGTTGGTTAAAGCCAATGTGGCAAGTGGAGCTTGCAGATCACACCTGGGACCACAACCTTGACCTTGTCGTCCGCCTCTACCTCTGCCTTCTCTGGAATCTGTTCCTCTGGGTTGGTACATGGTGGGCACTGGAAATCGTTGGGGACAATCCCGGGTGACATGTCCCACACGATTGCAGATGTAACATCTTGGCATCCTTGGAATGTAGGCTCTTTCACAGAAGGAGCACCTCGCTTGAGCTCTTGATGCAGGTGATCCTCTCAAATATGGCACGGCTTGCATAAGTGCCTCTTTTTTGGTTAAAATTCTGCATACATGATCAACTGTGCATTGAGCAATGGGCACTTGATTAATCTTGGTAATAGCATCTTTCCATTCATAGTTCAATGAGTTAATAATAATGCTGATCATTTGAAAGTCATCAATAGGATAGCCATTTTCACCCAGTTCTCTTCTTATTCCTTTCATTTTAGTTAAGTGTTCTCCAATATATTCACCAGATTTTAATCTAGAGCCATGGAACTTGGACAAAAGCAAACATGTAGACTCAATTGATGTAGGCCGATAACATGCTTCAAATTGAGTCCAAATTTGTTGGACAGTTGCATCTTGTGAAAATGTAAGCTGCAATTCAGTGTCCATTGACATCAATAATGTTGTACATGCTTTATTATTCAAGTCCCATATATCAGGAGTCCATGGCTGGTTAGGAGAATTAAATACCATGCCAAGAGTACCTTCTCTGAGAAGCAAAAGTCCAACTTCACTGACTGTAATTTTGTCCTGATCGCTTCAATTTTGAATCACCAGCCAGTGGTACAATAGAAGATGCCTGTTGAGGAACATGCATTTGAGGTACTGGCTGTGCAGGTTGTACAATCCAGACTTATTTTTATTTATTTATTTATTTATTTATTTATTTATTTATTTATTTATTTATTTATTTATTTATTTATTTATTTGATTTATATACCGCCCTTCTCCCGAAGGACTCAGGGCGGTGTACAGGGCAACAAAAATAAGAATACAGGATACAAGATTTAAAGTTAAATGATTGTGCCCAATGTAATAGGTTAGTTAAAATAATGTTAAAAACCAAACCCATCAGGCCAGGCCGGCTTGTTCGAATAGATAGGTTTTTAGATCACGCCGGAAGGAGCGAAGGTTGGGGGCCATCCGGAGTTCAGCCGGTAAGCAGTTCCAAAGGATTGGTGCACCCACCGAGAATGCTCTCCCCCTGGGGGTCACCAGCCGACATTCTCTGACTGGTGGTACCCTGAGGAGGCCCTCTCTGTGGGAACGTACAGGACGGAGGGAGGTTGACGCTGGCAGTAGGTGCTCCCGTAGGTAATCCAGACCCATGCCATGTAGGGCTTTGTATGTCATCACCAGCACCTTGAATTTCACCCGGAAGGCAACTGGAAGCCAATGAAGCTCACGAAGCAGAGGTGTAATATGGGAGTATCGGGAGACCCCCAAAAGAACTCGCGCAGCTGCATTCTGTACCATTCTGTACTTGACCTGCAGGAGGCACCGATGGCACCTGTGCCAAGAATTGGGGCAGATGCATTGGGACTGCCACTGGTACAGGTGCTGGCTGTGGCTGCACTTGAGCTGCAATTCCACCCTGGCCAGCAGGAGGCGCTGGCGCTTGAGCTACAACATTAAGTTGGCCTGCAGTTGGCACTGGCCTTTGTATTTGAGAACCCAGTGGTAACTGCACTTGGGCTAAAGGCTGCTGTGCTCTATGTGAGACAGGAACCTGGCTAGTAGCAGTATTAACAGGAATTCTAGCATCATCAGCTTGGAGCAATGATTGATCAATAGACATCTGTGAAAATGCATTTTGCATTCTCTTAATTTGCTCTTGCATTCCATATAATAAGTCATTTCTATCTTGTAAAACAAATTCACCAGCAGATGGTGCTATAACATTAGATTCAGGCAGCACTGTAGCCTTGTGTGTCATTTGATTTTTCTGTTCCCCTTCGTCTAACATAACACCCACTGGTGGGTGTGGCTTTGGCTTGGAAGAAGAAGGCAATATGGCCGAATCTGGGCTTTGAATAAAAGCAGGGTCCCTCTCATGCTGCTTAATCATTGAGGCATATGTTTTCGCCTGTTAGAGCCTCTGCTCAAAAACCTCAATTTGTTCAAAAAAACTTTGAACAGCCTTCTCAGGCAAAGTTTGTTCAGGGTTATGAGGAGAATAATAAATTACATCCTACCCACATTTTACTGGTCTGGCATGGAACCACTCATATTCAGCATGAGCTCCTTGAGTGTGAACTCTTTCTGAGACGGCTGCATTTAAGCTTGTAAAAATAGAAGACAGTGTAACTGACCTTAAATCATCTTCTCCAAGTTGCATGGCAGAAGCAAGTAAAGTCTGTTCTTCATCAGACTCGTCGTCAGACTCCTTTCTGTCTTCTTTTGGCATTGGCATTTTCAGTAAATTGAGCACAGCGTAAATCAGTCGCTGAACTAACTACTAAAAGCTCTTATCAGCATCAAAAATAAACAAACCATTCTCTGTTACCATGTCAGAAAACTTAATCAAAACTCTATCAGAGGGTGATGAATCGTGGTTCATTTCAATACATGATAAACAAAGAAAACCCGAAGCATATATTCTACTATTAAACTTTAAACTACAAATAAACTTGTAAAAACACAGAAAGACTCATGGCTACATGTCTATCTCCCAGAAAGCAACAAAGAAGAGGAAAAAGAAAGTAACTTTTTGTTTTAGGCATGCACACACAGTAGTAAACTGGCTGAACATGTGACACTCACCATGGTTACAATGATAAGATAACAAGACAGCTTGAAAAGTACAAATTATAACTTGCTTTGCTGAGAAACAGAAAAAAACACAGTGACACACAAGGCCTTGAAGCCAAACTGAGTGTCTAATTTGAATGATACTCTGAACCAAGCTTGCATCATTGTACTTGAGGGCCTCAGTTATCAGACTGCAGCCAGAATGCTGTTAGAGAAAACAATTTCTGGTACATCTGTAAGAAAATGTTAACAATTTCTTACTTGAATTGAAGAAATTACTCCTCTGAACAACACCACTATCAAATGTAGATATCTGGCTTTATGCTGGTCTATGAACATAATAAAGATTTGATTTGATCTGATGTCTTGTTGATTGGGTTGGAACACAATTGATGTTCACCCACATTCCAGCAGACTTCAAATCTGTGTGGAAAGAATTCAGAGAGAAAAAAATATTTTGGGGAATATTAAAAAGGCAGAATATATTTCCCCAAAATAATAATGGAGAAGATCTTTAAAAAGACAGAAACCAGCCTCCAGAAACCAGCCCCACCCCCTCTCCCCCAAGCAGAAACTAGACAAAGGCCAGGTTTTAGAAATGCAGATATGATAATCCTTTCAGAAAGGTTGGAGCCAGGAAGCTAGAAGTTGATGAGATTAGGAAGACAAAGATCCCCAAAATCTACATACCCACCATCAGAATACCAAAAGGACACACTGAAGCTCAGGTCAAAGTTCATGCCACAGGAACAGGAAACAACCTCAAAAGCCCAAGAAGGCATAAAAACCCACCACTGTCACATGTGGTCAGCTTTCTCGTAGCCACACTTCTGTCTGGCTTTGCTCTTCAATAAACTACAACCTTCTTTCTAAAGCAGTCTCCAGTTTGTTTATTCCCAGTTTGAACTGGGCCCTGATGAAGATTTTTCCTTCTACAAGGATGGGACTCCGAGCTAACTTCTCCAATGAATTGAGACTGGTAAGCCCCGTCTTGCCGGCAGCAGATCCCTTGTGTCTGTGTATGGGTTTCCCAGACTCTGCCCATTTGGAGCAAGGGTAGTAAAGGGAGCTTGAGCTCAAAGTCTGCTTTGGAAAGAAGGTGAGTACCTTTAAATGTTAACTTTAAAGCCCAGGGGAGTGAAGGAAATGTGTGTAAGTCTGTGTGTATGAGTGAGAAGACCCTTTTCCCAATCACACTTGGATCTTGCCCCCTCTGGTCTTTCCTAACCACAGAAAGGATCTATTCAAGTGGCAGACCCTGGAAAGCATGGGGGTTTGGCCAGAGTGCAGGACTTTTTGTTAGAGAAAGGGGAGAGACTGTGTGAAAATGGAATGGAAAAGTGAGTGAGAGAATTAGATTTGGGCAACCAGCTGCTAAGGCAATGTAGGCAAAGCCCATTTGCAGGAGGGGCCCATACTACTGTGCAAAGCAGATGTCCTTCCAGACCCCTCCTGGCTCTGGAAACTGACAGCGGGTGAAGGAGGTGCCTGTACCTGCTGAGCCAAGGGTGGCAGATCCTCCTAGACCCGGCAGAAACTTCCCTACTTAGGAGGGGCCCGCACTCTGTGAGGGAACCGGAGTCCTCCTGGATGTTTTGTTGTTCACACACACACACACACACACACACACACACACACACACACACAAACTCTCTCTCTCTCTCTCTCTCTCTCTCTCTCTCTCTCTCTCTCTCTCTGCAACCATGTGTTATGTTTAAGATTTGTGCCTTCCCTAATTTGAGTTAAATGAGATTTATAGTGGGAATGACCAGTGTGTGAAAACCAAGAGTTCTGTTCCCCTTTCCTTTCCTCTTTCCTTGTCTTTGTGTGTGTGTCTGTGTCAGAGTCTTTGTGTATTAGGTAAGTGTTAACTGTTGGGTGTCTCTAATGCCTAGAGATAAGAATTTTACAATTCTGCTAGAAATTCTGCTTAAAATAAGCCACCAAAAATAAGCCACCAAAATGGAGTGAAGAGAATTGAGTTCTCCTTTGCCTTCCCTTGTTAGGAGGGGATGTTTTAAGCTCATTTAGAAGGAAATTTTTGTTTGCTTGCTTGTTTTATTTGTCCATTTTCTGTATGTGTTGTAAATGGGTTTTATCTGTCTATCCTTTTCCTGAAACATGAGGAGCGTCTACCTACAGGAGCCTCATGAGCAATTTTGCTTGTGTAGGGAAATAATCTCCTTCTTATTAAGTTACTTTTTTTATCTTATCATTAATCAGTAAAACTACTATGGAACTAATCCTGGAACATATAAGCATTTTTCAATCTCTGAAATAATGTGGTCTATTTTAAAATAAATGTTAAAGGTAGATTCTCCATGCCCTCACAAATTGTACACCCAAAAATACTAAGCTTATAAAATTATTTGGAGTTTTCAGCATTCTCAAGCTACAAGTCCTGAGGTTCTCTTTAACATCTTGCAAATGTTCAGTTTGAGAAGTGAGACCTTTCTTTTTGTTGTTGTTGTTCTCTTACCAGAATCCAGCCTCTCTATTGCCCTCATCTGTGGTGTCCCCTTTTTGTTGTGACTAGTCTTATCTGTTTCTTTAACAACTGCAATATTAATGCCTTTTCAAACTCTGTCTGCAAGCTACTCCCCCACAATTCTGTTCTACATGCCTTTGTCTGACCAGCACCACCTCTCCTGGGAGAGTCACTCAAAAAAAGGGGAGGACCTTGTTCTCATGTCTTTCAGCCCTACACAGATAACTCAGCAACTTTGGAACTAGAGCACACTAACCCAGACTCTGTCACCACTCATTTGAGCCATGGAATTGGGTTTGAATCCAGCCATCCACTAGAAAGCAGCCATGCAACCAGAGTGGAACAGATATTCCCAAGTCCTACACCCCAGATGCCTGTAAAAGCTGCAGAGGAAGGAAGGACTCTTGGAGCCATTGGCTCTCATATAAAGTCTCAGAAGACAATAGGAAGACTATGGGGGGAGGGCAGAAACTCATTATAAGGTTTTTGTTCTTGCCTCATTTGTATTGTAATTAGCATTTGAATGTATTTATGGAGGGATCGCATTTCAGAACGGTTGGCACAAGTTCTGAATATCTTGGACTTCTGTCTAGTGGGAGGAAAGTCTGTCCAGGATGTTTGTATTACCGTTCTTGTAGAAGTAGCTACACCCACAAACACAGACCAATCAGAATCACACTGAGTCTATCCTCTTAAAGCTCCATGTCTGGTTCTTGCTCTCTGGCACTAAGGCCTTTCCTGCAAATTCCAAGGGGGAGGGAACCAGGCCCCCTCAGGCAATTTTCAATTCATATGCCCTCACTGAGGAAGTAGCAAAAAAAGAGATCTCCAAACCCAAGCCCTGAATTGGTTGCACTGGTGGACTCAACGTGGGAATCCTAGGGCTCACTGTGTGCAATTTAAGAAATATTAATAGTCTGGCTTGCACACTGCCTAACCTTAATTGGACATCATAAACCCTGAATGTACTAAACTAAGAGCTAAGACAGGAAGCAACCCTTGAAAATTGGCAACCAGTAGTTATGTACTGAGGCAAACTTGGCTGTGAAAAATTTTGGAGGAATGTGCAAATCTGACTGGAAGCTCAAATTGACATCAAACATTTTAAACAAACTGGCACAGAATATTGGACACTATAAATTTCTTTTCCACTTAACAGAACTTTTGCCCTTTATGGGCTGGAAGCTGCCCTTTTAGGAGTCACTGCAAATATCTTTTTCTGCCTTCTCCTTTTTACATTAATAGTTTAAAAGCTTGTTTATCAAGTCTTCCTGACCAGATCAATTTTAATCTTGTGCCAGTAAAAGTGTGTCATTTACACTCTTATGGCACAAAGGGGGGGTAGTCTCCATTTTGTTTATTCCCGGCTTGAACTGGACCCTGATGAAGATTTTTCATTCTACAGCTGCATGTACCATTCCTACTTCAGCTCCTGCCTCCATGTATTTCCTTTCACCTCCATCAGTGTCTTCCAAAGTAGCTGACATCTCCCGGTTGAATGACAGACCAGTCTTGAATGTAAATCTTGCTCCTGCCTTTATTAAATATTATTTTAAAATTCATCCATGAGGAGATAATTGCAAGGAAAGGTTTTGTTATAATAATAGATTCCAGCATTCACATTCAACCATAATGCCACCTCATGCTGGAAATAGATAATAAAGCTCTCAACAATGAAGCAGAGGCATCATAAGTTGTGTTTGTCCCAGGAGCAGCCCCCAGCATGTAGAAAGATTGAAATCCAGCTCCCAAGTTTGAACATTTACTTTGTGTGCCAATGACTCAATCAAGCAGAAATTGCAGAAATGCCCACACTGTGCTTTGGAGCATCTGAACTCATAATGAAATCTGTTTGATACTAGGGAACCTGCTGTTCTGAGACTATTGTTGTGATATCAAGTCTTTTGGAGGAATTTCAACATTTGCAGCTGTTTTCCCTTTTGCATGGGAAGTTATTTAAAATTGTTTCTTAATAGATCACTAATTATAAGTCAAGAAATTTAGATAATCCTGTAACACTCATTTAAGTTTTGGCTCACTTTGGAGGTTTATTTGTTTGTAGAAAAGGTATATTAGAAATCCTTCATAATTTACTTCTGAAACTGCTGTGCTGATGCCTTCATTTGTTTCCATGAACTGTGTTTCCCACATAGTGCCAGTCTACATACTGTATACATAAATAAAGAAATGCAAGAAATGATAGTGTACTAAGCAGGAAATATTTTCTGCACAGGAACTATTGGATTTGAGAATAGAGAATAAATATAATGTATCTGGATTGAGGGGGGGAAGGAGACGGAGATAATGGGGGGACAGTAACTTTTTTTAAACAGCTTGAATGCAGAGTTTTGCTTTTCAAATATCACTGTGAGATGAACCTTCTAACCAAAGGAGGTCAAGGAAGATGGAAGTCCTTCTCAATTGTGCTTGCTGGTGTTCTTTGGCTGGGCCCATTTGAGGTTCTCTTTGGTTTCCTGAAATGAGGCTTCCACTGGAGCTGGGTAGGTGGCTAGTTTTGGAGCCAGCTACTCTGATGAAGTCAGTTGGCTCTTCCAGCCTGTAAAACTCAATTCAGCAGCATTGCTGCAGAGACCTATGGTAGGAAGTTTAAGAACCCAACATTCTTGGTGGAAGGATTTCTGCCCTTTGGGCCAAGTCCAGGAGTCTCCTTGGGGCTGGAACTCCAAAATCAATTCAGTGAAGACTCTCACAGGTCTCTGCCATTTTGAAGATCACACTGACCATCTTCAAGTCCGGTCAATGAGGGGGTCTGATTTCAGATGCCTCAAATAGTTCTCTGTCTGGAATAAACAAGTGAAAGCTTTCAACAAGCAGATGGGCTGAGAATTGCCTTTTGTGTGACTTCAGTTATTGATGGAAAGAAGAAAGGGCCAAAGAGAGGTCTTCCTCCTCCTTTTGTTGTAGATTTCTGCTCTAAGGCAAAAGAAAACTAGCCCATTTAGATCTATCTTGGGAAAAATAGGGAATCAAAATAGATAGTCAAGTCATAAAAGATATCTATATCTACAGTATATCTAATCTACATCTATCAATTATCTATCTATCTATCTATCTATCTATCTATCTATCTATCTATCTATCTATCTATCTATCATCTCTATCCATCCATCCATTATGTATCTATCGCTGTGGGGGACAGTGGTCCAGATGAGGGGTGGGTTATTTTTTTCTTGACTTGAACAAAAAAATTGCCAAAATATTGGTGGTATGAATCGATTTTTCAGATTCCAATTATTAATGAAAGTAAATTCCAAGGAACAGCTGATGATTCATTGAAAACATACGAGTATTCCTTTGAATAGCATGATGGACAGGTATGTTTAATAATCCCATAGCAAATGGAACCATGAAATCAAAAGATAGTAGAGTATTGCAGTTTGTCCTTAGAAGGCATTGTAGGTAATACTTTTCTGTAATATCATTCTCTAGTCATGAAAAATATTGCCCAGCTTATTTTCTTTCTTTTTAAAAATGAATTACCTGTGTTTCTCTCTGTCACAGACACAATGAAATTGGCTCAACAGATATAAATCACTGTAAAGTATTGATGTCTGTACATATGTGTGTGTGCCAGGTTATGTTCAATAAATTCACCAAAGAAAGAAAGAATTTCATATCTGGAGAAGAACTGGACATAATAGACCACTAAATATACCTTGGCCAACGGATCTCAGTGGAAGGTGATACAATAAAGGAAATTGAATGACGTGTTAAATGTAGTTGGCAGGCATTTGGCAAGCTAAGCATAATTTTCAAGAACCTCTCCCTATGCCTGAAGAGAAACGTTTTTGATCAGTGTGTGCTACCTGTTCTAACATATGGCAGTGAAACATGGACACTAACCTCACAACTGATACAAAAGCAATGAGTGGTGCAAAGAGCCATGGAAAGATACATGCTTGGTATTACAAGACAAGAGAGAACAAACAAGAGCATATGATATCAGTAAAAGAATTAAAATGGAAATGGGCTGGTCACATAGCTAGAAGAACTGATGGCAGGTGGACCAAGACAGTCATAGAATAGATTCCACTTGATAAAAAGCATCCACAAAAGAGGCCTAATACAAAATGGATTGGTGGCATCAGCAAGTATTGTGAACCTAATTGGTGAAAGAAAGTTCAGGACCATTTTGGACCATTTTGGTTGGAAACTTCCTCCGGAGTCACAGAATCAAACTCCTCCCAGGTGATATCGACAAGACCGCCCGTGTCCTGCTCGACAGACTCTGCCCAGTCAGAGTCCAAACCGGTCAGAATCCGAGAGATTTTGTCCGACAGATGCTGGTTAAACTCCTCGGCACGACCCTGCAAGGGTTCCTCCCTCACCTCCTGATTCAGGAGGGAGCGAGTCACCCCAAACAGGGCGGCCGGGCGATTATCTGCGGACGCGATAAGGGTGGCGAAGTGGTTAGACCTCGCCCCCCTTATCGCAGCGAGATAAGACCTAGTATAGGTTCTTAACCGCAATCGGTCGGATTCGGATCGGCTGGATCTCCAACCGCTCTCTAGGCCCCGTCTCCGACGCTTCATCTCCCGGAGCCCCGCGGAGAACCATGGAGCTCGACGGGATCTGCACCGGGTCAGGGGCCGCAGGGGTACAACTCGGTCAAGAGCCTCAGTGGCTGCCCTTTCCCAGGCTTCCACTAAGGCGTCTGCCGAGCTGTGAGCAAGGGAGGCAGGTGGGGACCCCAGCGCCGCCTGGAACCTCTGGGGATCCATTAAGCATCTGGGGCGGTACCATTTAATAGGTTCCACACACCCACGGCGGGGGGTGGCAAAACGGAAGACCAGCCGCAGGAGATGATGATCGGTCCATGACAGGGGCATAACAATTGGGGAGCCCCCACCAAGATCATCTAACCACCGTCCAGATAAGAAAACTAGGTCAAGGGTGTGGCCTCCCTCATGAGTCGGTCCCGAAATTACTTGCGTCAGGTCCATGGCCGTCATGGAAGCCATGAACTCCCGAGCCAACTCAGATGATCCTCCCAGAGATGGTAGATTGAAGTCCCCCAAAACTATAAGTTTCGGGAACTCAATCACCAACCCAGAGAGGACATCGAGAAGCTCAGGCAGGGCTGCTGCTGCGTGACTAGGCGAAAGGTACACCAGCAGCAAGCCCAACTGCGCACCAGGGCCGCATCTCAAAAAGAGAGACTCACACCCGACTATCTGGGGAACGGTGGCCTCCCGTGGACACAAGGTCTCCCTGCATATCAGTCTCCCTTAATTCTTTGTTAGCAATTTAAAATTTACACACACACACACACACACACACACACACACACATATATATATGTATATATATATATATATATATATATATATATATATATATATATATATATATATATATATATATATATATATATATATATATATATATATATATATATATAAGGGACGCGGTGGCTCAGTGTGTTAGGACGCTGAGCTTGTCGATCAGAAGGTCGGCAGGTTGGCAGGTCAAATCCTGAGTGCCGCGTAGCAGAGTGAGCGCCTGTTACTCGTCCCAGCTTCTGCCAACCTAGCAGTTCGAAAGCACGTAAACATGCAAGTAGAAAAATAGGGACCACTACAGTGGGAAGGTAACAGCGTTCCGTGCGCCTTTGGCGTCTAGTCATGCCGGCCACATGACCATGGAGACGTCCTCGGACAAGCGCTGGCTCTTCGGCTTTGAAACGGAGATGAGCACCGGCCCCTAGAGTCGGAAATGACTAGCACGCTTGTGCGGGGGAACCTTTACCTTTACCTTTATATATATATATATATGTATATATGTATATATATATATATATATATATATATATATATATATATATATATATATATATATATGTATATGTATATATATATATGTATATATATATATATATATATATATATATATGTATATATATATATATATATATATATATATATATATATATATATATATATATATATATATATATATATATATATATATATATATGTTAAGTATTTGTCAAGGCTTTTTGAAAGCACCTTGCTAATTAACTCTTTTATTCCTGTTTTGGCCTATGTTCTCATCAGTCAGTCATACCCTTTATCTGAGATTCGAACAACTGCCTAAGATACAATCAGCCCAGGTTCGAATCTCAGATAAAGAGTATGACTGACTTATGAGAACATAAAGAGTTCGAAATGGCCATCTCAGCCTCCCAAAATTCTTTATTAGCAACTTGAATAATTTGCACAAATAATGAGCTGTCATAGTTGACTATATCCTGTGGATAAGCCTTGAAGATAGGCCAAAACAGGAATGAAAGAGTTAATTAGCAAGGTGCTTTCAAAAAGCCTTGACAAATACTTAACATATATTTGCCTTGCCTTCGAGCTAATAAAAAGAGAGAAAGAACCTGTGGCTCAGCAAGTTAAAAACAACTGCCTAAGATACAATCAGCCCAGGTTCGAATCTCAGATAAAGGGTATGACTGACTGATGAGAACATAAAGAGTTCGAAATGGCCATCTCAGCCTCCCAAAATTATTTATTAGCAACTTGAATAATTTGCATATATATATATATATATATATATATATATATATATATATATATATATATATATATATCTCGTAAAGGTAAAGGTTCCCCCGCACATGTGTGCTACTCGTTTCTGACTCTAGGGCTGGAGTCTCTGTTTCAAAGCCAAAGAGCCAGCACTTGTCTGAGGACGTCTCCATGGTCATGTGGCCAGCATGACTAGACGCCAAGGCGCACAGAACACTGTTACCTTCCCACTGTAGTGGTCCCTATTTTTCTACTTGCATTTTTATGTGCTTTCGAACTGCTAGGTTGGCAGAAGCGGGGACGAGTAACAGGTGCTCACTCTGTTACGCGGCACTCGGGATTTGACCCGCCAAACTGCCAAACTGCCGACCATCTGATCGACAAGCTCAGCATCACATAAAAAGACATCCATTTCTCCTCCTTTCCCTTAAGATCTACCAGTCTTTGAAGGGTGGCATCATCAACCTTCCTTGAATGCATTGCATTGAAAAGACACAGATCTGGAAAAGAAATTGGGCAAGACCTTATTAGATCATATCCAATACCCATATAGGGTCCCAATGATTATGTGAATTTCTACAGAATCCTATATGAAGTGAGATTTACAGAAAACCTAGATGATGATGCATTTCACATGTGGTATCATTGCTGGAAATATCATATATGCAGTAAACTTTGGTAAATATATAATTTTGCAGTGTTATGTTCCCCTTACTATTTGCTAGCATAATACTATCCAGTAGTGCCTATGGCTGAAGAAGGGGTAAAATAATTGAGGCACCTCAAGTGAAGGGCATACTGACCCATGATCAAAAAGAGACAAGACTTTGATTATAATAAAACAATATGTCTTAACTGTTATCTGTACATTTTGACACAACCCTGTCCCTTCACTCCTACAGATGTCACTGACTTTATTACTGTCTTAGCTTTTCTAGCCATGTTATGGTATTTAGTATGTTGCAGCAACTCATTTCTTTATTTTAACATTTCAACACTTATTTTGAGGGAAGAAACTTTAAAGTGTGTGCCCCAGCGCATCCACACAACACTATTAACATTTTAAAATGCAATAAACAGGAAACAGCAATGAATAAAACATCACAAATGTATTATAGCTCTAAATGTCATGATCTATAAAGTTAGAAGAAGTCACACTTTCTTTTCCATTGCTGATTTTTTTTGCTTCCTCCCTAAGTAAATTATAAGAAGAAAGTTTAAAGCTAATGTTGTGTATGTGTATATGTGGAAAATAGGTTGACCCCCTCTTCTCTGTGACAGCCCTTCAAATATTTTTTACACTGCTATCATGTCACCCTAGAACTTCATTTCATTAAACCATATATACCCAATTCCAGCAAATGGTCTTTATATGTTTTAGCCTCCAGTCCCCTGATCATCTTTGATACTCTTCTCTGCACTCTTTCTAGAGTCTCAACATCTTTTTACATCATAGCAACCAAAACTGAATACAATATTCCAAGTGTGATCTTAAAGTGGTATTAACACTTCAAGTGATCTTGATTCTACCCCGCCCTGTGTGTAAGAGAGAGAGAGAGAGAGAGAGAGACAGAGAGAGACAGAGAGAGACAGAGAGAGAGAGAGAGAGACAGAGAGAGACAGAGAGAGAGACAGAGACAGAGAGAGAGACAGAGAGAGAGACAGAGAGAGAGAGACAGAGAGAGACAGAGAGAGACAGAGAGAGACAGAGACAGAGACAGAGAGACAGAGAGACAGAGATAGAGATATATAGTTATAGATATAGATACAGAGATACAGATAGATAGATAGATAGATAGATAGATAGATAGATAGATAGATAGATAGATAGATAGATAGATAGATAGATAGATAGATAGATAGATAGATATAATTTTCCATAAAGATCTACTAAAGGACAATTGTGTGAGTCTAGGGGATTTCCTTATAGAGATTCATCAAATTTTAGAAATCAGAATCAGTTGAAAAGCAAAATTTCACTCTGACAACAAAGTCAGTCAAGCTGGCATCTTATAATCTAAGAGCTAAAGCACAGTTCCAGGTTCCCCAACATGAGTATAGGCCAATAGCTATTTATGGAGTGCAGGACAGACATCATCCTCAACATATCTCCAACTTCAGGTTTTTCTGTTCTTCATCAAAAATAGGTATGTTCTGGCGTGTGTCATCCATAACTACTAGCTGCACACTCTTCCACTTGAGCAACTACTCTATTTAATTAGCTCCTGCATCTTGTTCAGCTTTGCTTTTCAAGATAAGACCAGTTGTTTTTATCATATTTTACCCATATTTTCAGCAGGTCTCTTCTGAAAGGGATCATATTAATTTTGATAAAAAATGAGAAAATGTATTTATAACCCCACCTTTTCTCTTCTAACTTTTCTATGTAATACAATAGCAATGTGATTTAGGCAGTCACAGGAATCCAAATGCTGGGAAAGACAAATTATACAAGAAACCTCTGTGGTATATAAGTTGCCTTCTCTGTTTCTCTCTCTGTCTCTCTCTGTCTCTCTCCTCTCTCTGTCACCTTGAGATCTAAATACATATGAGTCCATTTTAACACTTTTAGCTAGTTCTTCCAAAATTTCAGTAAACACATATACATTTTAGCAATTACAAGTTCATCGACATAATTAGTAATAATGAGGATTGAAATGATAACAGCTCTGTTTAATTTCAGGTGGATTTGGGAAGATAGGGCAGCACTAAAATAACCAATTCTTCCTTGATCCTCCTTCCATTCCTCCACTACACAGGGACAGAGAGCTGTCAAGTAGACCATTTTCAAGGAAATATTGTGTGATAAATCACATTCATTTATTTTCTTCATGAAGGAATTGTGAAAGGAAAACACTGATTATATGAGAAATAAAACAGGACTGGGTGAATGAATGAGTATGTGGATATGTGTGTGTGAGGGCGTGCACTTTTATTTCTTATACAGACTAATAAAACACAACAATTGTGTGTTCCAAAAGAGTTCTTCAATTCCATCTACATTATGCTATATAAACATATTAATTGGGTTGGCTGTGTCACACTGAAGTAATTTCTAGATCATTAAATGTGAGAAACAAGTTTTATTTTGCCAATGATTCAGCTGCATATTATATGTAGCTAGATTTATTCCATGGATGTTTATAAGCCAGACCATTTTAATACTTTACTGAAGTTGTAATAATGGATTATAAAGATTCAGGTTCTGATGTATGGGGGTTGTTTAAGCCACAAAATGTATGAATTCTGAGAATTAATCAGCTAATCCAGTTCATTCATTTACAAATAATGGCTCATTGATCATTTGTATGAAGATCCCTTTGTAAGAAGACTATTTAGTTATACAAATTCAAGGAGGGCATAAAAGAAAGATTTAAATGATAAAAATAGAGAACTGTATAAATTACCCTCACCACCAATAAAATAAAGGAGAAGGAGAAAGGGAAAATTTATTTTCTTTATATTTCAAACAAAACAGCCCCTCTTGAAATGTTTTGCTGGAATATTCTGAGTTGTCTATGTTCCAACAGAACAAAATTAAAAAAAAAACACAACTTGAGCTTTTTTAATTCTATCTGAACAAAACTTGAAATGATTTAAGAGTGACTTCCTACACATCTTAGGTTGAGAATCAGAGGTCCCGCAATTGGAAGCACTTATTTTTGCTCACCATAGAAATTTAAATTAGCGATCACTTCAAATGGTTGCCCATGGTTTCTGCAGCTTATTGCAACAAGAGTTCACCTATTCTCTGGATAATTGACTCCACTTTTAAACTGATTTTATTGTTACAAAGATTTTATTTTTTCCTAAAGTTGAATTCTTGCAACTCATTCTATGACTTTCATTCCCAAATCAAAGGTCTTAATTTTGTTTTGCCTGGCTTTCTTTCAGACATTATGATTCTATCCCCAACCGGTTATTTTCAATTTTATATCAAATGCAAATTTGACATGCCTCTCTCTTTATCCAAGTCATTAGTAAAAAAAGAAGTGTAGAGAGCCTGTGACCAAACCATGGGCCACTTGATATTTCACCTTTATTATTATTATTATTATTATTTATTATTATTTATTGAATTTTTATACCGCCCTTCTCCCGAAGGACTCAGGGCGGTGAACAGGGCATATAAATAGAAATACAAAAGTTAAAAAAGATTAAATAATTGCCCAATTAAAACAATCAAAATGTAAAACCCATTAAAACCCTAAGGTTCCCCCATCAGGCCAGGCCAGCTTGTTCGAATAAATGGGTCTTTAACCCACGCCAGAAGGAGCGAAGATCTGGTGCCGTCCGGAGCTCAACCGGCAGTTGGTTCCATAAAGCCGGGGCGCCCACAGAGAAGGCCCTCCCCCTGGGGGCCACCAGTCGACATTCTCTGACCGGTGGCACCCTGAGGAGGCCCTCTCTGTGGGAACGCACAGGGCGGAGGGGAGTCAATGCAGGCAGCAGGTGGTCCCCGAGGTATTCCGGACCCATGCCATGTAAGGACTTAAAAACCATCACCAAGACCTTGAACCGCACCCGGAAGACAACTGGTAACCAATGCAGCTCGCGGAGCAAAGGTGTAACATGGGAGTACCAGGAAACTCCCAAGACAACTCTCGCGGCTGCATTCTGTACCAGTTGGAGCCTCCAAGTGGTCTTCAAGGGAAGCCCCATGTAAAGAGCATTGCAGTAGTCCAGATGAGAGGTCACGAGCGCATGAGTGACCGTACACAGGGCATCCCGGTCCAGATAGGGCCGCAACTGACGCACCAGGCGAACCTGAGCGAAAGCCCCCCTAGTCACAGCTACTATGTGATCTTCTAGAGTAAGCCGTGAATCTAGGAGGACTCCCAAGTTGCGAGCCCTATCCACGGGGGGTAAAAACTCACCCCCCATAGAAAGAGATGGAACATTTTGAATGTCCCGGGATGCCGGAATGTACAGCCACTCGGTCTTGTCAGGGTTGAGCTGAAGTCTGTTCCTCCCCATCCAGACCCAAACCGCCTCCAGGCAACGGGACATCACATCGAGGGCATCACTGGGGTGGTTTGGGGTCAAAATGAAAAGTTGGGTATCATCAGCGTATTGTTGATACCCAAATCCAAAACCTTTATGAGGAAACACTGATAAGAACTCTCTCTTGGAAGAGTTCTCAATGTATATACTTAATTATTAAGCTATCACTTTATGCTTAACTATCTTGCTGGTAAGAATGATTCATAGATGGTGTCAATGAATCTCAAGCTTCAGTCCCACCCCTCTAGTTTTCTCTTCATAACTGCCTTATAATAATGGCTTCTTAAACAAAAGTGATATAGCAAAGAACATAGGTGTTTGACATCTGATCAATTGAGGGAAAGAGTTGTAGTAAAAGGAAGCATCTTCATGTCTGATATGTTAAAAGAAAAGAACATTTTGATTTTGTTTTTATAATAATTTTCTCAAAGGTTATAATACTAATACAAAAAGAAAAAAAACACAGAAGAATAAAAAAGATGGAAAAAAGAAGGAAAAAATAGAAAAAATAGATATAGAAAAAAGACCATAATAAAAAATAAATATATAAAGAAGTGATTTTCTGCCTTTATCACAAGTGTAGACAATTTTAGTAACTTACCTTCTTCCCATATTCCATCTCTTATATATAAACAAATCCATCAATCATCATCATTCCAATTTTGATGTCAGCAAAAGTCCATTAAGAATCACCACAGATAACAACATCTGTTATAACCTTGATCAAATAAATCAACTTCATATAGTGCCTGTGCTCAGTCACTCAAGCCCTAGTCATCTCAGGCTTGGACTATTGCAATGCGCCCTACGTGGGGCTACACTCAGAATTCAGAAGCTACTGTACAACTTGTGCAGAAGGCAGCTGCACGGGCAGTTCTTGGGACCCTAGACTGGCCCATGTAACAGTACTATTATGCAAGTTGCCCTGGCTGCCAGTATCCTTCAGGGTGTAATTCTAGATTGTGGTGATTGCTTTTAAAGCATGCATGGCATGCCTTCATGGCATATCTGAGGAACCACCTCCCCACAATGGGATTGGCCTGTGCCACCTCTGCTGGCAGAAGAGCATGTTCGTCAAGGAAGAGGTCCCATTGGTCAAGGAATTTTGGGTGGTAGGGTGCAGGAAAAGAGCCTTTTCTGCCATGGCTCCTGCCCTTTGGAACATCTTAATCCCCCCCAAAAAAGTGAGATCTGCCCCCACCCTTCTGACATTACCTATGGGCCTGATGCCTGGCTCTGCCAGTTGACTTGGGTCCCCAATAGGAGTGTATCAAATTGGAGGTAGTTGCCAGATTAAGAGACAACCATGTCTTCCATTGTGTGCATCCTGCTCCCTTCCACTCCAACTTTTTAATTTTAATCTATTGCTGTTATTAGGAATATTTATTGTTCATGGTTCTATTGGCTTTTAATGTCTGTAAGCCACCCAGAGTTGCCTCAAAGTGAGATGGTTAGCAAACAAATATAATAAATAAATAAATAAAACAAATATAATAAACAAAGAAATAAACAAACAAACAAATAAATAAATAAAAAATAATCCTTCCATTTACATCTAGCAATCTTAATCTTTAGACTCTTCAAAAATGCCATATACCTTGATTTTATTTTATTTTATTTTATTCATTTTTTTTCTTTGTCTCTTCTCACAAAATTCTTCAAAACTTTGGCCAGTGTTTTTTGTAAATCAAACACAAGAAAAATATCCAACTGTCTTTCTCTCTCTCTCTCTCAGTTTATTGTTTATATATTCCTTTTGATTATTAAAACTTTAGGTGGTTTTTTTTGTATGTAACAGCTTTTTTCATATCAATCTTGATGTCAGGTAGAATATTATTTCATAATATCATTTAGACACATTCTTTCTCTAGAGGCAGACATTGCTAAAATGAACCTCTGGTCTGTTGTTCAAAAATATATTCAGTATGTCTAATGTTAAAAATATTCTGTCTCATTTTGTAATTGTAAGTCAAATGTAAGTTTTGACCTTTAATTGTAATATTTACTTCCTGCTAATTCCCTAGCACCCATTTTTAAAATCTTATCTTATTATGTGGTTTCTTTTTAAAACAATTCAAATCAAAAGCATTTTTCTATAATTAATCATTATAAAGGTAAAGGTAAAGGTTCCCCCACACATGCGTGCTAGTCGTTTCTGACTCTAGGGGCCCGTGCTCATCTCCGTTTCAAAGCCGAAGAGCCAGCGCTTGTCCGAGGACGTCTCCATGGTCATGTGGCCGGCATGACTAGATGCCAAAGGCGCACGGAACGCTGTTACCTTCCCACCGTAGTGGTCCCTATTTTTCTACTTGCATTTTTATGTGCTTTCAAACTGCTAGGTTGGCAGAAGCTGGGACGAGTTACAGACGCTCACTCTGTTACGCGGCACTCGGGATTCGACCCGCCAAACTGCCGACCATCTGATCGACAAGCTCAGCGTCCTAAAAATCTTACTTTAGCTTTATCTAAACCCCTAGTCTCTTTGTTGCTTTATAAGATCAAACTTTTAACCAATCCTTTACTATTTTACTATTTAGTATCTCCCCAGGAGATCTCTGAAGATGGTAGAGGACAGGAAGGCCTGGAGGAACATTGTCCATGGGGTTGCGATGGGTCAGACATGATTTCGCATCTAACAGCAACAACAACAGGAGATCTCCAATGACAAAACACTATATTTATCTGATATTCTGAGAATCTTTTCCTTTAAACTTTGAATCAGCTGGATACGTCATAGTAATTAATGTAAAGAAACTTGTGGAGAGTAGGTTGCCTAATCAATCACATTTTTAATTTGTGATCTACATATTATCTTTGTTGCAATGTCAATATGGAGAACAAATATCATGTAAAATGGTCTGTGACAAGTTATTGAAAAAAAACATTTTAATAAAATAAATATTTCATTGATACTATTTGGAGAGATTCATTGGATTAAAAGCAAATGTTTTTGTTAGGAAACAATGCTCTATTTCAGAAGCTTCATTTGCATTGAATCCCACAAAGAATGGCTCTATGTGCTGGGAGAAAAATGAAAGAGAAGTGTTTAAGTCAGGGGTGTCAATTTCACAACATCACGTGATGTGCCATGATGTATCGTGACTTTTTTCCCAATGCTGGCAATGGGGTGGGTGCAGTTCCACCATGACGGTATCCATCCCGTGGGCTGGCAGTTTGACACTCCTAGTTTAAGTGGATTTTTCTGCATGAGAAAATAGGTTACAGTCAGCTGTTACAAATACAGATAGAGCACATAAAGGCTTAGGAAAGATGGGAGTAAGTTCAAAACCTTCCCTGGACAATGTTCAGTGCTAGAGGGGCTATATTCTTTAGATGCCCATAAGCATGGTCTTTTAGTCTATTGTTTCAATCAAAAGCTTATTATCACAATAAATCACCTTCTGTCTTCTGCATTGGAAAATATTTTTGGAGGAGAAGGGTGATGGTGTGGTGGTAGTGGTAGTGTTGGTGATGATGATGATGATGATGATGATGATGATGATGATGATGATGATGATGATAGCAAAGTAGGCATACTTCTCTTTACTGCTTCAGTTGAGTCTGTCTTGTAAAACATTGAGTTATGGCCAATTCTACTAGCCTGGTATCATCAATTCACTGAGAGAGGCTTTTGCACACATGAAGAAATTCTGAAAGGCAAAAATGAACTGGCTTGATTGTTTTGCTGCTAACAAGCAAAACAACTGCTTTGTTTCTGAGTCTTTCTCCAAGGGAATGCTTCACACAAATCTTCACTTAAGTGAAGTGCCTTTTTGCAACCTTGCTTTATTTATTTATTTCTTTGTTTATTTATTTATCCATCCCTATGCCATGTGTGCAGAACCAAATAAGAAGTCAGCTGAATTTCAAACATTTGGGTCCCCCCCCTTTCGGAATGTATTTTCTCTGACAGATTTGTAATGATATCCCCAGGCAGCTGCCTCACCAATGTTTGCTTGCTGGATTTCCACTATTTCCACCTCATCATTTAATTCTCACCTGGCTTTTGCTGCTCCTCTGATTTTGGAAAGAAGAACTACTGGTGCCCAATGTAAAATTCTTCAAATATACAATCACTTAAATATGAGCCAGCAGTCTGCTGCAGCCGCCAAAAAGGCCAACACAGTGCTAGGCTGCATTAACAGAGGGATAGAATGCCTTGGTAAGGCCACACCTGGAATACTGCATCCAGTTTTGGTCAGCACGATATAAAAAAGATGTTGAGACTCTAGAAAGACTACAGAGAAGAGCAACAAAGATGATTAGGGGACTGGAGGCTGAAACATATAAGGAATGGCTGCTGGAATTGGGTATGTCTAGTTTAATGAAGAGAAGGGCCAGGGGTGACATGATAGCAGTGTTCCAATATCTCAGGGGTTGCCACAAAGAAGAGGGAGTCAAGCTATTCACCAAAGCACCTGAAGGCAGGACAAGAAACAACGGATGGAAACTAGTCAAGGAGACAAGCAACCTGGAACTAAGGAGAAACTTCTTGACAGTAAGAACAATTAACAGTGGAACAACTTGCCTCCAGAAATGGTGAATGCTCCAACACTGGAAGTTTTTAAGAAGAGACTGGACAGCCATTTGTCTGAAATGGTATAGGGTTTCCTGCCTGAGCAGGGGGTTGGACTAGATGACCTCCAAGGTTCCTTCCAATTTCATTATATTATTATTATTATTATTATTATTATTATTATTATTATTATTATTATTATTATTATTATTATTATTATTATTATTATTATTATTATTGTTATTGTTATTGTTATTGTTATTGTTATTGTTATTATTATTATTATTATTATTATTATTATTATTATTATTATTATTATTATTATATAACCTATATCCACACCAATGGAATTTTCACTCCCAGCATTCTAATCACTGTCGTCACCCAAAACTGGCACAAAGGAAGCCTTCAGTTGATGTTGCACTGCTACTCAATATATCCAGATCTTGCAGTATGCAGTAATATCAGGTACAGACGAATACTCATTTGTAAGAAACCTGTGTCAAACTTTGACTGGGGGCAGCAAAAAAAATGAGATAAGGGCAGAACTGGGAAAAAATATGTTTCAGACATTATTTTGTGTTTGTTAGACTTTCTACTGCTCAAGAAAAATCCTTTTGTACAGCAAACTTTTTTAAATATTTACAGTATTTGTACAATACTGACTCCACATGGGTTTTATAAAAGCATGCATAAATCTGATAACCGTTACAAACACAAGCAACATAAAAAGGCAAAATCCAACGAATTCTGGCATTTCCCTTTATTATTTCTCATGTTTATTATCCTCAATACTAACCATAAAATTGATCATTGAAATCTCTGTGGAAGAGCTCTGTTTGGATTGCCTTCCTGAACATTATCAGGGAAGACCCCATCTGTATCTCTGAAGCTATAAAATGCCCCAGAGTTGAAGCATAATTTTAAGAAATTCCATACTTCTGTGACTTTCTTATGCTTGGGAGAGACTCTTAATATCTAACCTTGAGATAAATGGACCAGGTGGGTCAGTTCTACATAAAGGTGCCCAGGTCACAAGACATAAATGGCTTTATTGGTTAAAAGTAGCAATTTGAATTGTCTTCATAAGCCCACTGACACATGAAAAACTGGGGTTATAGAGTACTGATAGTTCCCATTTTCCTGTATGTAGTAAAAATGGATTTTACAGTAGGAATCCATAACAGTTCGTTAGTTGACCCAGGCAGACCATCTTAACTACTTTCCTGGCCTGAAGAGAATGCTGGTTGAATAAATCCCAAACAGGCCAGAAGAACAGTTACTGCTTGGCAGACTCTTAACACCTTCTAATTTCAGTTCACCTATAAACTGCTCAGAGCAGCCTTGAATCGAGTATGGAGATTTTCAGTATCTATACTCACAAGGTGGTTAGAAAATAGGGTTGCTTTCTTACTTAACCAGTAAAACTTTCTACGCTTCACCTTCAAACTATGAGCAAATAGAGGCTGCCATATATCCCAAACGAGTGCCTCCAGATTGTTGTAAAAGGAAAGAGAGCAAATTCACAACACATTACCACCATTCTTTCCCCATTCAAAAGATTTCTGAAGTTCTACATCTGAGCAAAACTGTTCAAATATTGTTACGCTTGAGCTTGATAAAATCATAGCTAGGAAATATCAATGAACCTTGAATGTATTTGACACATCATGCAGGAGACAGCCACACTCTTAAAATTCTTCCTTTCATGGAGGAATACACCCATGGAATAAATCTTATCAGACATTGGTGGGGGAGGGAGGTTAGAATAGCAAGCAAAATTACATCTAGTTCAGCATCAGTTCAGATTTCATTTCAGAATATCAGTTAGGCTACTTTGCACTTTTACATGAAGCAAATTATTATTATTGTTTTGGCGGTGTACCTGTATTTGTCTTTTTATATATTCCTGGGCAAGGACTGACTCAGAAGATTATTAGAGGGGAGGAGAGGAGAGGCGAGGGAGGGTGGAGGGAAAGGAAAGGAAAGGAAAGGAAAGGAAAGGAAAGGAAAGGAAAGGAAAGGAAAGGAAAGGAAAGGAAAGGAAAGGAAGGAAGGAAGAAAGAAAGAAAAAAAGAAAGAAAGAAAGAAAGAAAGAAAGAAAGAAAGAAAGAAAGAAAGAAAGAAAGAAAGAAAGAAAGAAAGAAAGAAAGAAAGAAAGAAAGAAATTCAGCTGGTTAAATCAATTTAGTTCCACCCTGTGATATTTTGCGCTATTTTAGGCATAAATTCATACTGTCTGGTTTCTCCATTTTTCTAGCAATTTGTAAAAAGAAAATGCTTACTTTTGTACACTTTTTTCCTTTTTATGTACATTTTGTATACATTTTACTTTAGATATGCATTTTAATGCAAATTTTGTGTTAATATCTGCATTGTAAAATTTTGAAAGAAGTTCATGATCTTCATATTATGATTTGTTCCAACCTGCACATTAATCCAGTAAGGGTCAGTTTCCTTAATTTGCTTAAAATTGTGGATCAAACAAAAATTCTCACCCCTTTCTATTCGCTGAATAAAAATAAATGAGACCATTGGCAATCAAGTATTTGAGAAGGGAAGATAGATTGCAGAACATGCATTTTTTTTTTAAAAAGAGCCAACTCAGAATGCTGTTGGCTTCATAAAATTTCTAATCCAGATGTTGCTATTTTGGAATATATATATATATATATATATATATATATATATATATATATATATATATATATATATATATTTAGTGAAGTTGGGGGGGGGAGTAAGCAGTTCCACGACTTAATTTATGTTAATCCTGATTTTAAATAACAAATAATAATAAAAAACATTCCAAGAATAAGAAGGGAATGGCATGTCCCCTATAGAACAGTTTCTATGTTAAACAGTCACAGCTTTTCTTGGGCATCATTTCTTTTTGTCTCTTTTTCATTGTTCTGTCCATACCTAGTGTGTCTCTTCAGAACTCTGCTATATCACTGAAAACAAGCATTTTGCCTTCTGTGCCTGTGCCTGAGACTCTGCTGGAGGAAAGAGGCATCTCAGGGGAAAAAATGGCAGCCATGAAAAGGAGCTCTATCACTTAATCCAACATTTGATAAATGCCATCAACTTTCTATTGGTTTCAGAGATAAATTATTAGATTTCCTGTTCGACGATTGACCAGTGGCATTAAGAGATTGAAACCAACTTTATATCTGATAAATAAGCCAACAGAACAAACTTAATTTCAATTGAGTTTAATTTACTGAAGTGCTTCACAAAGATGTTTTGTTGTATTTAATTATAAGAAGGCAGGTGGCAGAATAACACCACATTCAGTAGAAATTATTCTCTCTTTGGTTTACATTGTCAATGGCCCACTACTTATTGTTTTCTCTTACTCAGGCTGAGGAATGTGTAAGTCCTCTGCAATAAGTGCAGGTTTCCTTCTAGAGCAGGCTCATACTTCCCCTCAGCTCAAAGTCCCACATTTATGCAGAATCCCTCCTCAGGCAGTGAACTAGAAAACCATGTAATCCATCTGGAAAAACTTGGTGGTCACTTTAAGAAAAGAGATGCTGGAAAAATATATCACAGTTTTCTCCTCAATCACAATAGGGTGAGGCACCAAAACAGTTGCACTTTATAGTGCAATGTAAGCAATCTATAACGTTCACTAGCAAAAAAAAAATCTCTTCATAATCAAATTTGCCATAACTGAACACACAAAGGAGTGAACTTTGTTTGCAAAAGATAGCTAAACAGAAACACTGAATATCAAAAGAAAAGCATGCATATACTATATCGGATGAAAAGTCAGATATTTAGGAAATACATGTACACAATGCATGTACTAGAGAAAAATACAGACAAAAAATATAAATGTTGCTGCTATTGTTAAAAAAAGTAAATTAGGAAACAATGTGCACATTTTATAAAACTGATTAATGTGTGACTATATCTGAGATGGACACACAATAATCCTTATAATTAGAGATAATAATTTGCGACCCTATCTGGACCGAGATGCCCTACGCACAGTCACTCATGCGCTCGTGACCTCCCGTTTAGACTACTGCAACGCTCTCTACATGGGGCTGCCCTTGAGGACCACTCAGAGGCTTCAGCTGGTGCAGAATGCAGCTGCGCAAGTTGTGATGGGGGTTTCCCGATACTCCCATGTAACACCTCTACTCCGCGAGCTGCATTGGCTCCTGGTTGCCTTCCGGGTGAGATTCAAGGTGCTGGTGATGACCTATAAAGCCCTAAATGGCGAGGGTCCGGGATATCTGAGGGAACACCTGCTGCCGGCATCAAGCTCCCTTCATCCAGTGTACTCCCACAAGGAGGGTCTTCTCAGGGTGCCACCGGTAAAAGATTGCCGGCGGATAACACCCAAAGATAGGGCCTTCTCAGTGGGTGCACCTGCCCTTTGGAACCAGCTGCCAGTGGAGCTCAGGACTGCCCCCGACCTCCATTCATTACGCCGGGACCTGAAGACCTGGCTCTTCGAGCTCTCTGGCCCAGGCTGAGAATTTTAATTTTAATTTTAACTGGGGTTTTTATGTGTTCAGGGATTGATATAATTTTTTAATTGTTTTTAACTTTTGTATTTTTCGTTTTAATCACCCTGTAAACCGCCCTGAGTCCTTCGGGAAAGGGCGGTATATAAATATAATAAAATAAATAAATAAATAAATAAATAAATAAATAAATAAATAAATAAATAAATAAATAAATATAATAATAAGTTGGAAGGGACCTTGGAGGTCATCTAGTCCAACCCCCTGCTCAGGCAGGAAACCTTATACCATTTCAGGCAAATGGCTGTCCAGTCTCTTCTTAAAAACCTCCAGTGTTGGAGCATTTACCACCTCTGGAGGCAGGTTGTTCCACTGGTTAATTGTTCTAACTGTCAGGAAGTTTCTCCTTAGTTCTAGGTTGCTTCTCTCCTTGACTAGTTTCCATCTGTTGCTTCTTGTCCTGCCTTCAGGTGCTTTGGAGAATAGCTTCACTCCCTCTTCTTTGTGGCAACCCGTGAGATATTGGAACACTGCTATCATGTCACCCCTCACTCTTCTCTTCGTTAAACTACACATACCCAATTCCAGCAACCGTTCCCTATATGTTTTAGCCTCCAGTCCCCCAATCATCTTTGTTGCTCTTCTCTGTACCCTTTCTAGAGTCTCGACATCTTTTTTACATCGTGGTGACCGAAACTGGATGCAGTATTCCAGGTGTGGCCTTACCAAAGCATTGTAAAGTGGTATTAGTACTTCACTTGATCTTGATTCTATCCCTCTGTTAATGCAGCCTAGCACTGTGTTGGCTTTTTTGGCAGCTGCAGCACACTGCTGGCTCATATTGAAGTGATTGTCTACTAAGACTCCGAGATCCCTCTCACAGTTACTACTATCGAGCAAGGTACCACCTATACTATACCTGTGCATTTGATTTTTCCTGCCTAAATGTAGAACCTTACTTTTTTCACCATTGAATTTCATTTTGTTAGATAGTGCCCAGTGTTCGAGTCTGTCCAGATCCTCCTGTATCTTAAGCCTATCTTCTGGAGTATTGGCTATTCCTGCCAGCTTGGTGTTATCTGCAAATTTGATGAGTTCCCCATCTATCCCCTCATCCAAATCGTTGATGAAGATGTTGAAGAGCACTGGGTCCAGAACAGAGCCCTGGGGCACCCCACTACACACTTCCTTCCATGTAGATGAAATTCCATTGAGGACCACACGCTGAGTACAGCCTGTCAGTCAGCTACGAATCCATCTGGTGGTAATGCTATCTAACCCACATTTTTCTATCTTATCAAGTAGTAGTTTGTGATCTACTTTATCAAATGCCTTACTGAAGTCCAAGAAAATTATATCTACAGCATTCCTCTGGTCCACTAATTTTGTCACTTGGTCAAATAATGTAATAAGATTTGTCTGGCATGATCTTTTTGACAAACCCATGTTGACTTTTAGTGATGACTTTGTTTGCATCAAGGTGTTCGCTGATTTGTTGTTTGATTATCTTTTCCAGAATCTTCCCAGGTATTGAGGTCAGGCTGATAGGTCTGTAGTTTCCTGGATCTATTCTTTTCCCTTTTTTGAAGATTTCATTGTTGGTGTTATTGCTGCTGCTGAGGTCCAGTTGTTCTATATTTTGATATACCATTATACCAATGAATCTTAGTAGAATTTTGCTGGCAATTCATTGCTATATTTTTTCCCATTGGATATTAATTCCAGAACTGCCACCTCATGCCTCCACTCAGCAATCATCTGGTGCCAGCCTGACATAAAACCTGAGGGTGAGAGAAAAGAAGGAATGCTTGTGGGGGTGGAGTGAAAGTTAAGAAAGTGAAGGTGCCTCTCCAAGTTGGCTGCTATGAGAAGAATACAATTGCAAACCATCAAAATGGCCATTTCAGAAATATCTTCCTGGAAATTGAAGCAAGGGGAAGTGCTGAGCGGGAAAAGGTTTTCCCTTGGGGATTTGGTGCCAAATTTCAGTTCTGGCTTTGCTTTACTGTATTCCACTTGACCTTTAGTAAACTATACCTTTCTCAATAAATGAAGTCAAGGTTCGTTCTTGCTTAAATGTTCAAGCTGAGGCAGGACTGACAATTATTTTAGGATAATTCCAGCTGGTCACTGGGCCTACCCCTCTTACCTTTTGTGCCAATTTTATGCTCTACCACAAGTCTATTATATTTAATTGTTCTTCATTTAAACACATATATACATATGTAGAAAGATGCAATACTTCTTTTATTTAAGATTTTGTTTGTATCTGGCCTTAGAGCAGTAATTGAATTGAATTAAATTGAATATCATGTCTACTTTTTAGGGTTTAGGAGAAAAGGGTGTGGAGGGGAGAAAAAGGACCATCAGGGTGGCAATGAAAGAATGGGAAAATTAACATATCTTGGTAATTTCCTTTCTGAGTTTTTCATCACAATGAGGAAAGGAAAGATCACTATGCTAAAAAACAAAACAAAATAAGTTGTTCCTCTTAGGAGATACTGTGTGTGTGTGTGTGTGTGTGTGTGTGTGTGTGTGCACGTGCGTACTAAGCAGGATGTTATATTGTCTTGGCTTGAAGTGAAAAGAGGAATATGGTAGGATATCCGTGTGGAACACAACAGAAGTTGCCACCATTGAGAAATTCCTCTCCATGGACTTGATACACTATACTATAAAACTGCTTTCATAGCATGTACTGTGGAAGTGAAGTTAAGGTAAAAGTTAATTGGTTCAGCCTCCCAAGGGCTATCATTAACTTAAAATTGGTGCTACCCCCTCATGTAGAATGGAGTATTGAAACAATTTATCAGCCATTTACATGGCCTAGTACTTGCCTGATTCCAAACAAAAATATAGGCCAGCATAATAAAGCTACAGTATGTACACCTTTGTACATACTAGTTTGTGTTTGCTGAGCATTTATTGAAGATGCATCCCATTTTGTGGTATTACATACTTCCAACATATAACAAGGAAGGACCAGGGTTGACATGACAGCAATGTCTCTGAGGGGTTGTTACAAAGAAGAGGGCAGTCTGAAAGCAGGGCAAAAAGCAATGGGTGGAAACTAATCAAGGAGAAATCCAACCTTGAAATAAGGAGAAAATTCCTGACAGAACAATTAATCAGTGGAACAGCTTGCCTCCAGAAGTTGTGAATGCTCAAGAAGAGATCGGGCAATCATTTGTCTAAAATGATATAGGGATTGGATTAGAAGACCTCTAAGGTCCCTTCCAACTCAGGTATTCTGTTATATACACAGTGTCTAAGGTTGGATCTACAAAAGAGTAGACAACATTACTTTGGACTTTAGATTGTAAGACAGCAATAGCGGACAGTTGAAATAGACTCCCGATGGGCTGGGAGCAGAAGCAGTGAACATTCATTTGAAGCTTCAATGCATTATTTGGTGAAATGTTTCATGTGATAGGCTATAAAGTAAATCATTGCATGTAAGAAAGGGATGACTGAATATGACTGAAAGGGATATTGAATATCCCAACAGTAATGCTTTCAAAAAATGACTGGGCTGTGATTTCAGAAATGTGACTCATAATTAGATGGATTTTGGAGTTTATTCATTGTGACAACTAAATCTTTCCATGTGAACTTTCCACCTTTTATGAAGTTAGCAGTATACTGTAAGTGCTTTTTTTCTGGCAAGTCATACTTAAATGTTCAGAGAAATATGCAGACAGATTGAAAGGAAGAGAAATCTAGACAGAGTCGTTATTTCTAAAATACTTCATTGTTTAAGGCATTCAATATCTTGCAATAATTTATAGTGCATGTTGTGAGTCCTGCCAATTAATATAGACAGAGATCAGTGGTTTGACCAAGTAACATTCCAGAATGGCAACTGAGAGATTTATAATATTCAGTGTACACTGATTTTGGATCTCTCATGGCAGTTGTACAGGTGTTGAAGGTATAAAACATAATTCACCTGTCCCAGGATAGTCTAAGAAGAACCATCTATCTGAGATGAGAAGGCTACCACCCCATTTGGAGAACCCCTCTCCTCTCAATCTATCCATTTTCATGGCTCTTCTTCCTGATTTCTCCTTCCTTTTTAGCTGTTTAAATACATTTTGGAATACATGTCAGATTTAATGCACTGAGAGCATTGGACTTCATAGCTGTTTCATAGCTGTGCATCCACCCCAATTCTTCAATTCCTCAATGTCATTATGGTAGCTGATGTTCTCAGAGCGGCCGTCCATTCTGAGAATTTAGCAGGACAAGGGGTAGAGCAGGGTGGTCGTGACGGGTGTGTTCCCCCCCATAATATATGCTCCAAAAAGCCTGACAGTGACACATCAGACTGATGGCTCCCCCAAGGTATAGATCAGGAGGGTGATGAATGAAGACATGACAGTCTGCCACCTATGAGAAAGGATCTTTTACTCCAGATGTATGAGTAATACAACACAATAATGTGATGATTGATATGTATCATGCTATTTGGAGCTTTCTAACATTTGGTTCAAGGCAAATGCACTAACTAAATATGTCATGTTTTAGTCAGAAAATACCAATACCCAGCTTCCTGTTGTCCTAGTTTATTATTATATTCACAGCCAGGAAACATCCCAGTGGGAGGTTAAAATTATAAATATATGAATTAGCAATTACCAAGTTCCATTAGTTTTTATGAAAACATATTCTCCTTAATTCTTAAACAAGCTTCAATTTCCTTCAAAAATATCCAACCAAAGACCAAATAACACTGATGTGTTTAGCTACATAAAACAACTATTGCTTCGTCATGCATATTCCCTAAGGGCAATATTTAGTTCACATTTTTGCCTTATTTCCTTCCTTCCCTCCCTCCCTCCTTTCTCCCTCCCTCCCTACTGATCATGCCTTACTGTACATGGTCAATTAAAATATTTACTCCCATTTATAATTCAATAATTCATGTAATCTATTTCCCAAGATTCCCTAACTGAGAAGAGCATCTGAGATCTGTATAGAATTTAATACTTACCGTACTTCATACTCAGAATAGAATATAAAGGATGTTAAGCAATAGAACTGAGCAACTATGTATGTTCTGATAAAAACAGAAATAGTGAAGATATTCCAACTGTTCACAGTTTGGAAATATTTACCCTTTTAAAGACTTTATATTTTTTAAACAATTTCTATTGATCTTTGTTGATCCATTTTGATGAAGAACTAGAGACAATGCAGTGTGTAGTGAAGATTATTTGCTTTGGTTTTTTACCCCAGTGATCTCTCTCCCCCTCTCCCTCTCCCTCTCTCTCTCTCTCTCACACACACACACACACACACACACACAAACCTTTCATTCATTCAGGAGATCAGGCATCATACAAACCTCATCTGCCAATTTCAGTTAATGGCTTTGGCCTGCAAAATCCATTTTATCCTAATATAGAATATACTAATTTAGTGTCATAAAAAAACCCTCCTAGATATCACTTCAGACATCTAAAAACAAGAGTCTGGATAAAGTATCTTGTTGCCTTGCTGTATTTATTATTGTCATTGTTATTTCCTAATCCAATTAAAAACTGAAATTTTATGAGAATATTACTTACAACATTAAATGCTTAAAATCCGTTTTAAAAGGGCAGCAATGTAAATGTATTAAATATGCAGGAGACATACAAACCATCAGTTTCAGATGACAACAAGCATTCAATAAAACATTATAAAATGCCAAGAGCCTGGGCTTTATTTTTTGAAAACAATTTCAACTTTTTTTTTGCAATTAATTGTATGGATTTAATTTCAAAATCCCTCTTCAAATGATCTACTGAAATCTCTGGAAGACTAAACTCACCCGCTAAAGAGGAGAAATGAAAGAGGTATATCAAAAAACTCTTGCATCCTCTCCTGTTTGCCTTAGCCTGCAAACTGTTGGCATGGCTCCCCAACAAAGAGAATGCAGCTGTCAAGAAATGAATGGTTGCTATTCCTAGCCAAGAACAAGTAACCTGCTGCTTCAGAACTACATGCTGTGATTGAACGTCCTTCAGCAGCCTTCAGCTCCTCCTTTGACCTGACTGCTGAAACCTGAAGGCAATGTTTCTTGCCATTTGGATGTGAGGAAGACATGCAAATTACAGTGTAAACTTTGAAACAGACATAATCTCTCTGGAGAAGAAAGAGGTAGCCTCAGATATTTTGTTTCACCTGTTTGGATGTGTTGTCTTTCCCTCAAGACTTTCTTCAACATTCCTGGACAACTGTTGTGATTCAGGGTCAGCCTGTGGGTTCGGCAGTTGGGTCGGATGACTCAGAGGAGGAGGAGGGGGGTGTTGAAGACCTTGCTGAGGGGGTTGAAGATCTTGCTGATGAGAGCCCTCAGCCAGGCCCCTCCCACTTGGTCACCATGGAGACCCAGCTGTGTGAGCCTGACAGCATGGATGAAGATGACCCACAGCTGGCCCTGTTCAAGGACGCCCGATGCAGGAGGCAGTCAATTAGGAGCAAACAGAGGAAGGCAATGGGGCTTCTCGGAAGGAGGCAGAGAGAAGCCACGCCCTGAACTCTATATAAGGGGAATGTGTGGGGAGGGCTGGTTTGCTGAAGGCAACCGCTTGGATTGTTCCTGTTTCTTTAAGCTCCTGTTTCTTGGTTTGTCTTGTTCCATTTGTTTTTGTAGTAATAAATTTGGCAGGTGTAATTCCAGCCTCTTGCCTTATTGTAAAAGGGGTTGTCCCTGCCTTTTCTGCAGGGCCGGTAGCAGGCTGGTACACAACTAGCAATTGTGCAGAACAAAGAACTGACCTTTAAAAATTTAATCAAAAATGGTACTTGACAGAAATTGTGTTAAATTGATACCTATGGCTTCCGGTTGTCCTCCGGGTAAGATTCAAGGTGCTGGTTACGACCTATAAAGCCCTAAATGGCATGGGTCCGGGTTACTTACGGGAGCATCTGCTGCCGGCATCAACTTCCCTTCATCCAGTGCGCTCCCACAGAGAGGGCCTCCTTAAGGTGCCGTCGGTCAAAGAGTGTCGACTGGCAGCCCCCAGGGGGAGGGCATTCTCTGTGGGCGCACCAGACCTTTGGAACCGTTTACCGGTGGAGCTCCGGACGGCTCCCGACCTTCGCTCCTTCCGACGTGACCTAAAAACATATTTATTTGAACAAGCCGGCCTGGTCTGATGGGTTTAGGGGTATTTTAACATTTTGTATTAATCTATTTAATTGGGCTACTGTATTTAATATTTCTTTTAATTTTTATATATTGTATTTTATTGTATTGCCCTGTACACCGCCCTGAGTCCTTCGGGAGAAGGGCGGTATAAAAATTAAATTATTATTATTATTATTATTATTATTATTATTATTATTATTATTATTATTATTATTATTATTATTATTATTATTATTATTATTATTATTATTATTATTATTATTATTATTATTATTATTATTATTATTATTATTATTATGAGAAGTTACATGAAAAGCCCTTTATATTATTGTAAGATCAACTAGAGTAGTCCTGTGGCGAGATAGGCGACAAATAAATTTAACATATAATAATATTAGGGAAAGTGATGAATAAGAACAGATAGAGATTTCTTACAGGTAGTCTTCAACATATAAATACAATTATAAGCTTGGTGAGGTCATTAAATGACCCATCACATAACCAGACCCTATTTCATGACCATTTTTACCATCATTATTAAGCAAATAATGAAGTCATTAACCAATCAAGCTTTCTCAATTGTGGTTGCTTCTTAGAAACTGGCTGGAAAGATCACGAATGTCAACCATATGATCGCAGGATGCTGCAACCAGTCATAAATGTGAGCCTGTTGCCTAATGCCCAAATTACAATCCTATGACTGTGTGGGAGTGGTGCAAAGATCAAAACTTTGAGGAGATGTCATAAATCATTTTTTCCTTACTGCCATAGTTTGGAACTGTCATTAAACAAATGATCATAAACCAAGAACTACCTGCCTATACTCTTGGGAAATAAAAGAACTACCCTGAAAGAGATCAGAGTGCTTATTTATCACTTCTACTATTTGACCAGGGCTTTATTATTATTATGGTTCATTGCATAGTTAGACAGATTTTCGGACAGGATTTGGCATTTTTATCCACCTATCAAGTCCTTCCCAAGGAACTAGCACAGGCAGATGTCCTTGTCAGATAATATCATCACAGAATATAAGCTGTTCAAAGTAAAAAGCTGCCTTTTGCAATTGACTGATGGTGATTTTTGTCAATATTGATGGTGTTAATTGGTGCTCCAGATGTTTTGGGATTGTACTCAAGGTGCCTATTGCTATTGGAACTATCTTTGTTTTCTTTTGTCACAATTGTTCTATTTCTGTTTGCAGGTCTTTGCAGTTTGTGATTTTCTCTGGTTCTTTTTCTTCTCTTCTGCTGTCTCCAGGCATTCCAATTCCCATTATCCAGACTTTTTTGTCTTTTTTTATCAGCAGTTATTAAGTCTGGGGTGCTATGTGGCAAGTGCTTATATCATCATTGTTATTATTGTTGTTGTTATTATTATTAATTGCACAGTCATCCAGACGTTCAGACTGGATTTGGCATTTTTGTCTACCTATTGAGTCCTTACCAAGGACCTGGGATAAGCAGATATGGATGTTCGATTTACAGATATCGTTGCAAGATCGAAGCTGTTCCAAGTAAGGCCATCTTTTGCAATTGACTGATGGTGAATTTGTCAATGCTGATGGTGTTCAAGTGGTGCACCAGTTGTTTTGGGATTGCACCCAAGGCGCCTATTACTATTGGTGCTATCATTGATTGCCTTTGCCACAGTCATTCTATTTCTATTTGTAGGTCTTTGCATTTTGTTATCTTCTCCAATTCTTTCTCTTTTATTCTGCTGTCTCCAGTCACTGCCTCTATAATAAAACAACAACAACAACAACAACAACAATAATAATAATCCACATGACTGAAGTATCTTTCCAGGTTATCTGCTTTTATGCTCTTATTTATTCTATTCATTGTATCTATGACTGAAAATTAATACCAAACCTGATGATTGCCACTTTTATTTGTATTATTGTTGTTATATTACTTTGTTCTTATGTAATTGTATTGTTTATTATGTTTCCTTTTAGCCTTATCAGTACTTTTAGCTGTATGTGTTTATATCTATCTATCTATCTGTCTATCTATCTATCTATCTATCTATCTATCTATCTATCTATCTATCTATCTATCTATCTATTGAGATAGATATATTGAGATAGATATATAGATATATAGATATATTCCAATAAAAGTTACTGATCTCCGGGATGAAAAAAAAACATTTTTAATCACTGAGCTTTCGTCAGTATAGACACACAAACATTGACTAAAGGTTATAAAAGAGGTTTCTTGATCTAGTTGTTACACAATTCGGATGGACTCTATGACTCTAGAATCATAGGCAATGATATGGACATCCTTGTCCATACACTTCCTGCTCTACCTACCTAGAAGCTAAAAATACACATTGTGCAGTAGCATCTCTTTCTGAAGCAGCATCTAATTTGCCTTATAATTTAATTTAATTTAATTTAATAATATTTCTATACCGCCCTTCTCCCTGAGGACTCAGGGCGGTTCACAGGGCAAAAGTGAAATACAAAATACAAACATTAAAAAGAGATTAAATGATTGCCCAAGTTAAAACAATTAATATACAATTATAAAACCCCAAAAATAAAATTAAGAATACAAAAAATAAAAAACCCCATCAATCCCCATCAGGCTAGGCCGGCTTGTACAAACAAAAACGTCTTGAGGAGCGAAGATCGGGCGCCATCCGGAGCTCTACCGGTAACTGATTCCACAGCTCCGGAGCGCCCACAGAGAAGGATCTCCCCCTGGGGGCCACCAATCGACATTCTCTGATCGGTGGCACCCTGAGGAGGCCCTCTCTGTGGGAACGCACAGGGCGCAGGGAGCTTGATGCCGGCAGCAGATGTTCCCTAAGGTACTCCGGCCCCATGCCATGGAGGGCTTTGAACACCATTACCAGTACCTTGAATCTCACCCGGAAGGCAACTGGCAACCAATGCAGCTCACAGAGCAAAGGTGTAACGTGGGAGTATTGGGAGACTCCCAACACAACTCTCGCGGCTGCATTCTGTACCAGTTGGAGCTTCTGGGTGGTCCTCAAGGGCAGCCCCATGTAGAGAGCGTTGCAGTAGTCCAGACAAGAGGCCACGAGCGCATGAGTGACCGTGCATAAATCATCCCGGCTAAGATAGGGCCGCAACTGGCGCACCAGGCGAACCTGGGCGAAAGCCCCCCTAGTCACAGCTCCTATATGGTCTTCCAAGGTGAGCCGTGAATCTAGGAGGACTCCCAAGTTGCGAGCCCTATCTACGGGGGGTAATAGTTCACCCCCCATAGCAAGAGGTGGAATGTCCGAATAAACCCGGGATGAAGATATGCAAAGCCACTCAGTCTTGTCGGGGTTGAGTTGAAGTCTGTTCCTCCCCATCCAGACCCGAACCGCCTCCAGGCAACGGGACATCACGTTGAGGGCATCACTGGGGTGGTTTGGGGTCGAAAGGAAAAGTTGGGTATCATCAGCGTACTGATGATACCCAACTCCAAAACCACGAATGATCTCACCCAGCGGTTTCATGTAGATGTTGAACAGGAGAGGCGAGAGGACCGACCCCTGAGGAACTCCACAAGCGAGAGACCTCGCGGTCGACCTCTGCCCTCCTGCCAACACCGACTGCGAACGTCCCTGGAGATAGGAGGAGAACCACTGTAGGACTGTGCCTCCCACTCCCAGTCCCCTGAGACGCCGCAGCAAGATACCATGGTCGATGGTATCGAAAGCCGCCGAGAGGTCTAATAGGACTAGAACAGAGGAATATCCCCTGTCCCGAGCCCTCCAGAGATCATTCACCAGCGCGACCAATGCCGTCTCCGTGCTGTGCCCGGGCCTGAAGCCCGATTGGTACGGGTCTAGATAATCCGCTTCATCCAGGACCAGAGGGAGCTGATGCGCCACCACACTCTCAACAACCTTCGCAAGAAAGCGAAGGTTGGAGACAGGACGAAAGTTGTTCAATACAGCTGCGTCCAAGGCAGGCTTCTTGAGGAGAGGCCTCACCACCGCCTCTTTCAAGACGGCGGGGAAGCTACCCTCACCCAGAGAAGCCGATATAACTGCCTGGAACCAGCTGCGTGTCCTCTCCCGGGCTGCATAGACCAGCCAGGAAGGGCACGGGTCCAACAAACATGTGGTGGTGCTCAGCCTCCCCATGATCCTGTCCACTTCCTCCGGAGTCACAGAATCAAACTCATCCCAGGTGATATCGACAAGACCGCCCGTGTCCTGATCGCCAGACTCTGCCCAGTCAGAGTCCAGACCGGTCCGAATCCGAGCGATTTTGTCCGACAGATGCTGGTTAAACTCCTCGGCACGACCCTGCAAGAATTTTGTGTGTGAATATATATATATATATATATATATATATATATATATATATATATATATATATATATATATATATATATATTTTTTCGTAGATTCTCGCGGGTGTCTGTATGTGTAGGTCTAGAGTCTCGGGTTTCTTCCCGCGTTCCTTTCATCTTCAGAAAGTTGTGGCGACGTTTCGACGAAATCCCATCCGTCATCATCAGGCCGGAGTATTCCTCCTGCTGCTTTCAGGAGCAATGCGTGGTCTGTTAGAAGGAAAGGAACAGACAGACCACGCATTGCTCCTGAAAGCAGCAGGAGGAATACTCCGGCCTGATGATGACGGATGGGATTTCGTCGAAACGTCGCCACAACTTTCTGAAGATGAAAGGAACGCGGGAAGAAACCCGAGACTCTAGACCTACATATATATATATATATATATATATATATATATATATATATATATATATATATATATATATATATATATATATATACATACATACATACATACATACATACATACATAGAGGAAGGGAGGGAGAGAGAGAGAAAGAGGCTTGTTGGGATGACATGCTTGTTCCTGTTGATTTGTGTAGATAGCAGAGTGATATATCAACATTTTGAGAGCTAATAATTTCCATTAAAGATACTTTTACTTCCTGATGTCTCATCACCTCCCCCTCCCCCAAAATATTTTTCACATCAGTAGTCATGCCACATACTATAGAGGCACTGGATGCTAAAATTGATTTTACTTGCATTAATTAAGAAGGTAAATAACAGTCTAGAAAAAAAGATGCAAGAAGCAGAGACTCTCAGTAATAATAATGTCACTTCTGCAAGCTCTTTATAGAACCTGTTTTGATAGTCAAGTATGATTCTGGCTTCTGTTTGAGTATGCTGCTCTGTCCAAGTTTAGGAGGCCAATTAAACTCTTAGCTTAGAAGCAAAGAAATGCAAGTTACTAATTATCTGCTGTCTACCTGGAGGAAAGAGGAAGGTCTTGTCATGATTAATGACTTGCTGTCTAGGTTGCATTTTGCAGCCAGTTGTCCTGGAGGGGATAGCATGAGTTTCAAGAGCACAAAGTTCAGGTGCAATCATTCCACAATGTAAAGAAATTCAACATTGTACAATAACTCAAATGCTGCTTTCCTGCTAGCAGCCAAAATGATTCTGCCTTTTGTCATTCTTTGTCAAATACACTAAAAAAATAGCTAACAGGCTGTTTTTATTTCTTCCTAATTCTCATGGTTACATTGATTTGTAGGTCTTCAACTTTAACCTTCAGATTGAACAAGTCACTGCTTCAATATCATTAAAAAGAATGTAGCTGCCTCTATCAGGAAGATTTCTCTATTTACTTCCTTCTTATGAATTTGTTCTCTTTTTAACTTGACATCTGGGTAATAAGAATTCTAGTCTTTCAGTGACCTTTTGGGTAAGAGGAGAAACAATGTGATCCTGTGGCTTTTCTTTCACCTGTTAACTGTGACCAGCTTTTAGTAGATGTTGCCTAAAAAAGGAATGGAATATAACTGAAAGCAGATGTCAACTATTGAACTTCTAATAACATACTGAGTTCTGTTCAGCAAAAAAAAAAAAGACTATGAAAGCAGAGCAGTTTTGCACAGGATTTCTGAAAACTCTTATAATAGATTCTACTCCACAAATGCCCTGGCAGTTCCATCCAATTACGTCAGGCTTTATGGAGTGTGCAATCTGATACAGTATCTTTAGACCTAAATAACTCAAACGTTTTTTAAAAAAATGGAATGTAATTGTTTTGGACCTTCCCACTCTAATTATGTCCCCAGACCTCTACCATGCTGATATGGCACTGAAGGAAAGAGCATGCACCAGGCAAAAATGCCTTCAACTTTGAATTAAGGAGCGAGAACCTCTGGTCTTCCTAATGTGGAACAATTATGTTGATGATACTTTCTGCCAGCTTGGATAAAAAGTAGAGATGCTGGTAGTTGTACTTTAGTGACTTTGAAAACCCCATAGCTTTCCCAGTTGTGTTCTTCAAAAAAGAGCATAATCTTCAGAGATAGCCAGTGCAACTGTGTCAGCCTTCAGTCCCACTGTGTAATCTATTGTAAATTCTACAATAATTCTGTTAATATTGTGTTTTAGCTGCTGCTCCCATACATAGGTCCTCTGCCTGTGGGTCAAGGCCTAGCTCGGAGTCTGCATCCTTAGGCTCGCATAGTTCCTGCAGCTGGAGAAGGGCCTCCCCTCAGGTGTCGTCATGTCGTTGCATCCCCCCTGCTGGCCCCAGAGCGAAAGTTCCAACTCTCATGTCATGTTACTTAGTTAATTCTATATTGCATGAAAGGGTGTACTATTAAATGCCTCCAGTTTTCCAGAGCTAATGCAAAGATAATACAAAGTCCTATTGAAGCATGATCCTAATAATAATTTTCTTCTGTGTCTTAGGTGATCCAGGATAGCAGAGTTGGTCTTTTTTTAGAAATTGGTGACTGAAACAAACCAAAATAGCATGCTTTATTTGTTTGTTTAACACAGCCACCCCGATGGAATTTTAATGAATAAACATTTAGTGACCAGCATTAGTCTAAACAATTTTAATTGGGAAACATTCCATTTGCTCAATGACACTTAATTATTTGCAAGATAATTTCTTCTGATTAGCATTTATTTTTTTTAATTGTTTCATGCTGATTTTGAGATTGGCTGATTAAGAAGAGGAAATAGAATTTTATTTGGCTAGGTTGCTTTCTTATTTGTGTTGAATTTCAGATGGTCCCCTAGATCAGCCTCTTTTGAACTTGTCTCTTCAAGATGTGTTGGATTTCAATTCCCTCTATTGTGATGGAAGGGGGACTTAAGGTCTGTGATGAATGGAAAGTTGAAGTCTACCTGCTTGAGGCATCCCACAAAGAAACTGATCACATGTGAAATGCTTTCAACACAGACACTGTATCTACTATTATTCTAGTAAGAATCTGAAGAGTCTCTATTATTCTCTATTCCTTTCCTAAAGAACAGTTGTCTTAGTTGCTGTTTGCCTTTATTCTAGTTGAACATTATCAGAAGTCACAATTTTATAATATAATTCTTGCTTTGGAATAATCTCTCTGAATTTAGAACAAATCTCTACTTAGTTTCACTAAACTAAAATAATGAGTCAGTACTGCATAATCTAACCAATACCGGTTCAAGTGCCTTCATTGTCTATACATCCAGGACTAAATGTTATTTAGTTAATCCTATATTGCATGAAAGGGTGATTCCAAAGGAGGATCAAGACCTTACTCAACCTAAAAATTATAGACCTATATCGCTTTTGAATACAGATTATAAGATTTTTGCTAAAGTATTGGCTAATAGATTAATGCAAGTTTTGAAACAAATGATTCATAGTGATCAATCGGGATTTATATCTGGAAGGTATATGAAATATAATGTAAGACAAATTGTAAATTTACTTGAATACTTGGATAAGAACAACCAAGTCCCTGCAGCATTGATATTTTTGGATGCAGAGAAAGCTTTTGATCAATTGAATTGGCAATTCTTATTGAGAGTTGTTGAGGAGATGAATTTTGGAGAAGGATTTCTACATTCTATTAAAGCTATATATCAACAACAAACTGCACAAATTATAATTAATGGAGGGCTAACAGAGACATTTAAAATTGAAAAAGGTACAAGACAGGGATGCCCCCTATCACCATTATTGTTTGTTCTAATGTTAGAGATTTTATTAATTAAAATTTGAGAGTCCTCTATGATAAAGGGAATTAAAATAAAACAGAATGATTATAGATTGAGAGCTTTTGCTGATGACTTGGTTGTGACAGTATCTCAACCGGTACAGTCAGTTATAGATTTGATGGAAATTATAACTCAGTATGGTAAGGTTTCTGGGTTTAAGGTGAATAGTAATAAGACTAAGATATTATCTAAGAATATATCTATGAGTGAAAGGGAAATGTTAATTAAACTAACAGGTTTTGAAATAGTAAAAAAGGTTAAGTATTTAGGAGTGTATATTGCAGCTTCAAATGTAAAATTATATAAGAATAATTATGAAACATTATGGTTGAAGGTACAAAGGGATTTAAATAATTGGAAAAAATTACAATTATCTTTATTGTGAAGAATCGCAGTTGTTAAAATGAATGTTCTGCCAAAGTTTCTCTTTTTGTTTCAAATGATACCTATATTGAAAAAGGATGCCAACCTTGATGAATGGCAGAAGGGTATTAATAAATTTATTTGGGCGGGGAAAAAACCAAGAGTTAAATTTAAGATTTTACAAGATGCTAGGGAAAGAGGGGGACTCAAGGCGCCGAATTTGAAACTGTATTATGATGTGGTGGCCTTGACAGGGGTTAGCGATTGGCTTAATTTAACTAATAAGAGAATACTTCACCTTGAGGGTTGGGATTTGGTATATGGATGGCATGCATATTTCCTTTATGATAAGAAGGTGGATAGGACTTTTAAATCTCATATTCTTAGAAGTGCCTTGTTGCGTGTCTGGAAAAAGTATTATTATAAGTTAAATTATAAAATACCGATTTGGGGAATTCCTGGACACGCGATAGAAGGTGTATCTATGGGAGTGAGTTTAGATATGTTTTCCTATAAGGAATTACTTAGATTGGAAGGGAATGATTGGCAACTTAAATCATTAGAGGAGTTAAGACAAGAAAACATAAGTTACTCTTGGTTTCAATATACTCAATTGAAAGCTAGGTGGAAGTTGGATCAGAAGGTTGGCATCACAATTACAGATGAAAATTTAGTAAAACAAATTAGAGATTTAAATCGTGCACATATAAAAAGGATATATAATGTTTTAATTGAATTGGACTCGGAAACGGAATTAGTTAAAGATTGTATGATAAAGTGGGCACAAAATATTCAGCAACCAATTCGGCTGGATACTTGGGAGATAATTTGAGTTAGAAATGTCAAATTTACTCAGGCTCAAAATTTAAGAGAAAATTTTTATAAAATGTTTTATAGATAGCATCTGGATCCCAAAAAGTTGTCAAACATGTATCCTAACTTACAGTCTAAATGCTGGAGATGTGGTAGTTTAGAAGCCACCTATTTTCATATGTGGTGGACTTGCAGAAATATAAAAGCTTTTGGGGTTAAAATTTGGTGGAACATTCAAAAGATTTTTAAGAGAAAGATAAAGTTCTCTCCGCAAATTGTTTTTATTGGGTATTGTTGTAGATTGTGATGTTAAAGAAACCAATTTGATGTTGAATTTGATAACAGCAGCACGGTTACTGGTGGGACAATACTGGAAGAAGGATAGTTTGCCTACCATAGAAGAATGGGTATTTAAAGTATCGAATCTTGCAGAAATGTCTAAGATTTCTGCTTATTTGAAGGATCATTCACAAGAAAGATATATTTCAATTTGGAGGAGATGGATAGATTATATTCAGAATAAATATGGGACTAAAAATTCCATTTAGCTTATGAGTAGATTTTAGAGGGATATTGTTATTAATTTTAGTGTTAGTACTTTGTATGTATCTATGTTAAAGGGGAGTTAAAGCACATTATGAATTTGGTTAATTTTATATTATGGATAATCTTTAGTTAGAATATAATTATTATAACTATAACCCTGTATTTAGCTCTGGGAAGTGGGGGGGAAGGGGGGTGGTTTGGGGTGGGTGGGATTTGGGGATGTATTGTAAAATCTTGTTTTTGTAAAACTCTTTAATAAAAAAAAAAGAAAGAAAGGGTATAGTATTTAATGCCTCTAGTTTTCCAGACCTAATGCAAACATAATACAAAGTCATATTGAAGCATGATCCTAATAATATTTTTCTTCTGTAAACCCTGATAAATTCAATTTATAGTAGAGGAGGAAAATTATATGTGCCTTATGGCAATGAAAATCATTGGCATGGGTATTTATATAGTGTCAAATATCTCATCTATTTGATACCAACCTGAATATTGTACTGTGTAATACATAAGATCAGTGGAGTAGATAAAATATTTTGACACTTATTAAATGTTTTCCTTATTTCCTGTTTGTGTAGTGCTAGTGCTAGTTATCACTTAGGCAGTAACACTTCCATTGTACTTTGAAATGGGCTTACCAATGAAGCACTTGAGTAGATTAAGCAAAAAATGATGAAAACAGTATGAATCTCATTTTTTTCATTTTAAACACATTATCACATAATATTGGACCAATCAATCAGCTACTGATGTAATAATTCTTACCTGAGGAAACTGATAGAATAACTAGGAGAAACCCTCCTGACAGCAGTCGATAAACATATGAAAACTGTCAACAAATTTGCAGACAGAATTACTTTAAAACAATTGATTAAATAAAGGTATGCATTAGTCAGTGGAAGGGATATTTCTGAGATATTGAAAGGATGGAGAAGTTCTATTCCATAGAGCCAGCTTGAACCCCACAGTTAAACAACAACAACACTTGAGTTTTGTGGAAATTGTTTCCTGGAACATGTTTGTATTTAAATCAGGAGGCTTAAAGTAGATTCATTTTGATGTCATATCCTCTAACATTTGTACAAATGGACAAATTGGACTATTTGTTATATGTATCACTTTTGTAAGTGTATAAACATAAATTCAAATATTTCAGCATTTGTCAGGGTATGTAAATTGCATGTAAATTCATTTTATTTTTCCCCCATCAAAATATAAATCTCCTATTGATACTTTCTGAGCCAATCAATGACTATGTTTATATGACATGGCTAACCTAGTCCAAGTCTGTCCTAGTTGATTTTTGTCTCATTTCCATACTGGTTTCTAGATTTGCATCAGCTGTTATTCACCTATTTAGCTAAAGAATGTATTTTTTGTTTGTTTGTTTCTGGCAAAGTATAAATTTTCTTGGTATAAAATTCTTGTAGTGATGCTAGAGATTTATTAATTGGATGTGTGAATGTGAGTGTACATTCATATCACATCATTTTGTTAATTAAGAACTTAAATGATTTTAAATGTACAAAATAAAAACTATAGGTCTGAAAAATAGTATATCAAAAATCAAGGTACTTGGAATGATCTTTGTAAAATGTTTAGTAAAATTGGAGAAACTGATTATATATTTTAAGATGTAAAAATATTGGTGTTACAACGAATGAACTAGGAAAGGATTACTTAAATGTACGTAATAATACATGAGATGATTGAGTCAAGAAAGGATGGATGGTGAATGAACGTGGATTGAATACAAAAATGAATGATTAGTAGGAAAGAAATATGTTGAAATGCTTTGATCATATAGAGTGAAGCAATGAGGAACAATCCACACAACAAATATATGAAGAAAAAGTGAACAAGTTGAGAAAGAAGAAAATAAAAAAAGTTGTTATTGGATGGAATTCATCAGAGTCACAAAAAGAGACATGGTGGGAGGAATAGAAAACTCAACAGCGTCTGAAAGCAAATGAGTCTTAGAATTGCTAGACCTCTGTGTCCAATGCCAGTAACAGGGTAGACATTATCTTATGTTTCCTTTGACGAAGAGAATAAGCCTTATATATATGCATCTCTTTGAGTATTCTGTGTCACTGGCATATTTATGTCAATGTCTCTTTGCAGGTGTACACATGCAAGGTGGTTCTGCTGACATGATTCCTAATATGTCCTCAATCTGAAAAGTTTGTCTTAATCTCTTGGACACACCTCTGCCACACTACTAGCATCTGTGCTCCACTTAAACTTTAACTTTAAAAATAATTATCACTTATTAAAATCTCTCCCCATTACATTATTGCTACTCATGCAGAAAATTATTCTGCTTCAGGAAATGAAACCATCAAAATATAATCGCTTTTCTCCCACAGAAGGGTGGATAATTAAATTCATCATAATACAAAATGTTGGAAGTAAAGTTCATCATTTGCCAATGTGAACTGAACTTATCACTTAGCAAATAAGACAGAGATCCATGCCTTTGCAAATGGTTTCTCCACCTCAGCCATTCCTCAATAATCATCTATCTCAGGCATGTCAAACTGCCGGCCCATGGGCCGGATGCATCACAACGAAATCATGCCCTCCCCATTGCCAGCAATGGGGAAAAAGTTGTGATACATCGCACGATGTCACGTGACTCAAGAGTTTGACATGCCTGGTCTATCTGTATATTTGTACCAATAATACAGGCCCAGTTTGTCCCTTGCTTTAGAAATTCTTACTATGGAAGATTGTGTACTTAATAAGTGTGACATTAAAGAAATGCTAGTGAAAACACAGCATTATTTTACCAGAGAAAGCTATAGAAAAATGATAAAGGAGACTTTCTTTAATTACTTAGTAGAACTTGAAATACAGTAATTTCTTTCCACAAATACTGCACAGATGCCTATATAACTAGAGGCCTCCAGGTGATCAACAGCAGGTAACTGTCTACCTTAGATATCAGGTTTAGATCCTTCACCCGAGGGCTGGAGAATACATAAAAGAAGGACTGAGTAGATTCTCTGAATAGATCCACCCAAACTTAAATTATGCAAGTCCAATCTAGTAACTGCCAACTCTGAAGATGATACTCTGCCCTAGAGCAAGAAGCTTTCAGACTCTTTTTTTTTCCCCCAGGGTCTTTACAGGGTTTGGAGAAAAAATAGTTTGGATAACGTTTCATCAAATGTCTCTTTGTGGTTCTCCTACCAAGAATCATAACCAATGTAATCATTTTCTGAAGTTGAGAAACAAAAATCAGATCACAATTCTTGGGCTTGTATGGAGCATACTAACAAGTTATCTATTTTCCAGTTTAAAATGAACTGCCTCAAGCTGTTGACCATCAAAACTTTATTTTCTTGTCACTTAGAATACCAAATTGATTGATTGATTCTGATTAACAGTGGCAAGGTATTTCACATACAAGCCAGAATTGATTTTCTTGTTTTATTTTGGTTATTACGAGGATTTGATCACTTTTTATCCATCTCTTTGCAGGTAGAAGGATATTAATTCAAGACCACTAAAATGTCACAATTTCACTGTATTTTATTATTACAGGGTAAAAGTAATACCAGATCTTGAACATATACTGAAGTAGCCTTAGAAAAATAAAACGTTTGCAGGAGCTGCATCTATTAAGAAGAATATATTTGATGAAAAAAAAGGAAGTAACATATGCCTAGGGATATTGACATCCATGCTTATAATGAAACTTTCATTTTGTCTCCACCTCTCTGCAGTCCCCTTCAAATAAGGGTTCCCTAATCTTCTGGGGAAGGGGAGTCATAAACACTGCAGCAAACTGAAGCTTTTTCATTAGTAAATGAATGTAGTTATTTAAAACTTAGCAATAAGCTTTACTGGATCATTGTTGGCTCTCTTAAAAGAAAACTAGTTCATGGAAATAAATAGTGTTATATGATTTACAGGGTTAGGCAGTATTAATTTATTTGCTGAAATTCCATTATTGCAAATATGTAGTATATTGTTTGTAGGCTGGAGAGTAAATACTGTCCTACAAACCCTGATGAATTCATTTATATATATTGTCATTACTTCTAGCAACTAGGATTTAGCTCAAGCATACAATAGGAATGAGCATAAAATTCAACTAAATCCCAGATTTCAAGCAAAACAAGATAATTCTCAGTAGTATTTTTTATGGTAATCTAGAAAACCTATCCCTATGCCCTTTACTCTAATCCTAGATGCTACAAAACTCAGTTTCTAAACAATTTCCCTGAGGTTATGTTGCTTGATGAGCCACCCACCCCCCAAATTAATAAGCAGCACCAACAACAGTAGTTTGGACTACTGGATCTCAGGGACCAATAAGTCTCAGATTTATTTTTGTAATCTCTATATTTAGGTATAAAGGCACGTTTGGTTGCTTATTTGTATTCTTGGACTCTTTTTAAAAAATAATCGATACTTGACCTTCAAAAGAGGAACCAAACTGTTTTATTTAATAGAGTGTCTGGCATGCTAAAGTTGGGAACAATCATTTATCAAAATGCTTCTAACAAATAGCTCTGTCTCTGAAAATATCTACAGTCCCAAAACTTCATCTGAGATGCAGGATGGGGATTATAACTTTCTTTACTGCTTCTTATCTAATCTGTCTGAGAAAAAAAGCAAAATGTCCCTTAATCAGCTGAGCTACTTTTTAAAACATTTTGAATCCAGATCTGTAGCTCTTGAATTTACTTATCTGTAGGAGAAAATGGAAAGAGACAATGATTGGATAAAGAATCATTACTCTTCCTTTTATTGCAAGATTACCAGGTGAATAAAAGAAAAGAGAACAATCATTTGAGAACAGATAGATTGAGTAGGAAAGTAAAGAGGGAAGATTTTTATAAAAAGCTCATTGAGAAAGCATGGGTAGAGAAAGCAGATTTCACTAAGAACTCCAGTGATGTCAGAGGCATGGAATCTGATTTAGCTAAGAAGTAATTCATAATAAGGCAATTTGTTTTATGAATCTTTTTTTTTGGAGGGGGGAGAAGAGTATTTACTTTTCCAGTCCCTGTTCTGAACCTGGTTAAGTGAGTTTACTCCATTGCTACAATTTTCTCAAATATGGCACCCTATTAAATCATCTTTGCATGGAGATGCCTAAAAGGATCTAAAGGCCGTACTCAGCGTGTGATCCTCAATGGAACTGCATCTACATGGAAGGAAGTGTGTAGTGGGGTGCCCCAGGGCTCTGTTCTGGGCCCAGTGCTCTTCAATATCTTCATTAACGATTTGGATGAGGGGATAGATGGGGAACTCATCAAATTTGCAGACGACACCAAGTTGGCAGGAATAGCCAATACTCCAGAAGATAGGCTTAAAATACAGGAGGATCTGGATACACTCGAACACTGGGCGCTATCTAACAAAATGAAATTCAATGGTGAAAAAAGTAAGGTTCTGCATTTAGGCAGGAAAAATCAAATGCACAGGTATAGTATAGGTGGTACCTTGCTCAATAGTAGTAACTGTGAGAGGGATCTCGGAGTCCTAGTAGACAATCACTTCAATATGAGCCAGCAGTGTGCTGCAGATGCCAAAAAAGCCCACACAGTGCTAGGCTGCATTAACAGAGGGCTAGAATCAAGATCAAGTGAAGTACTAATACCACTTTACAATGCCTTGGTAAGGCCACACCTGGAATACTGTATCCAGTTTTGGTCACCACGATGTAAAAAAGATGTTGAGACTCTAGAAAGGGTACAGAGAAGAGCAACAAAGATGATTGGGGGACTGGAGGCTAAAACATATAGGGAACGGTTGCTGGAATTGGGTATGTGTAGTTTAACGAAGAGAAGGGTGAGGGGTGACATGATAGCAGTGTTCCAATATCTCAGGGGCTGCCACAAAGAAGAGGGAGTCAAGCTATTCTCCAAAGCACTTGAAAGCAGGACAAGAAGCAATGGATGGAAACTAGTCAAGGAGAGAAGCAACCTAGAACTAAGGAGAAACTTCCTGACAGTTAGAACAATTAACCACTGGAACAACCTGCCTGCAGAGGTGGTGAATGCTCCAACACTGGAGGTTTTTAAGAAGAGACTGGACAGCCATTTTCCTGAAATGGTATAGGGTTTCCTGCCTGAGCAGGGGGTTGGACTAGATGACCTCCAAGGTCCCTTCCAACTTATTATTATTATTATTATTATTATTATTATTATTATTATTATTATTATTATTATTATTATTATTATTATTATTGTTGTTGTTGTTGTTGTTGCTGTTGTTGTTGTTATTATTATTATTATTATTATTATTATTATTATTATTATTATTATTAAAATCACTAGAAAATAATTCAATTGTGGATGGTTCACAAATTATCAAGCATCCCCTTGTTTCTACATCTTTACATCTTTCCTGCTTAAGAATGTCCTTCCTTACACAAAGTTCCAACTTGTTTCTATTATGGCCTTTTTTTCTTCATGTACTGTATGTATAATGCAATAGAAAACCTATGAGCTTATTAAGAATTGTAATTAGCATCTAGCAAAGATGAAGGGTTAGCAGGCACATTCTTCCTCAAATTAACATTGTCCTAACATTGGGACCATACTTTTCTAAGCTAAGAAAACCTTTTAGGAACTATACATGGTCTTGAATTAAATAAAACTAAACTCTAAGCAGCACCAATTTCCTGTAGTCTTATTCAATTCAACTTTAACCTACCTATTTTTAACCTCAGATATTTGAGGAGGCCTGATTATCTTAAATTGGTTTATTTAATTCAGTCTGGAGTTATCCAATAGGATCATCACTTGCCAAGATGATGAAGAAATAACACTTCTATCAACTGTAAAGGTTATTTCTATCCTAGGAGATACATTACTGGAATTATATTTTAATATTTTTATATATACATTAAGTTTAGCACTTTGGATAAATTTGGCCTTCTACCAATATATCAGTGACCCATTTACTGCTTGACAGAGCAGCTAAGATGACAGGACGGAATAACTATTGTTAATAGATCCTTTATTTTATAGGAAGATTTAAGAAAGTGATGACCAAAAAATTGTTGCTTGACTCTTTGGAAAATATATCTCTACATGCATTGAGGTATACATTTATCATATAAAAATGTATGTAATTTGAAGTTAGAATTGGGCAAAATGAAGATATATAAGTGGAACATTGATTCATATTAAATCAAATTCTTAGAGCAAGATGTTGAAGGATTTTTAGTGAAGGAAAAAAAACTGACAGTTGTTTGGTATCTTAGAAAGGATGAAAATATACTGGTAGTAGAAACACCAATATCAGTTAGAATTACATTATAATACAGTTTAATACTGTATTGGGAAACAATCAAAAGGAGGAAAATGGCAGTTGCCCTTCCCAGGCAACTGATTTTATTTTAATAGTAACCTGCAAACCAAGCACATGGAAATGAGAAGTTTCCTTGTCAGCTCTACGTGGCTATCATAAGAGTTCAGTGTAATGAAGGATCTCATTTTGTGAATGCCCACCTGATATGGTATAACTCAGTGCAAGTGTATATAGTATACAACAAAACATAACCATTATGCTATTTGTCAAAATAAGCCTTTGGAGATGGAAAGGAAACCTTTATTCAACATTAAACTCTTCGAGTTCACAGTATGGATGCTGAGATTTCAGGGTGTTTGATGGGATGAATGCAGTCTTTGCTCGTCTCTGATTTGTTCCCTTGAGATTGCATGTGTCATGTGACTTTCTATCTTGTACTTTTCTTGTATTAGTGTTGTGCTATCCTTGTAGATGATGTCTCTGCAAAGAAACACAAGTGCTGATATGTGTGTGCGCAGAATTCCTGTTTACTTGGAGAACATTTCTTGAGAGGATTTCTGAAGTTTTCCTTCCTTGTTTTAAGTTGCTGCCAAAAGAATGATGTTTTCTATTATGGGAAATGGAAATGAAGAAGACTATAAAATCAGTAAGAGGGGTTCTGGATTTTCTTCCTACTATTACTGCATACTAATTCTGAACAATAATCTTGAACTCAATTTCTGAATATGGAATCCAGTTTAGACAAAAAAAAAAAAACCCATCACCTACACTAACTTACCAACCTTGTTAACTCTCAGGGCTCCTTTTTCTGTTATGTATTCAAAATGGACTGTGGCTAATATGTTTATGTATATGTATATATAATGTGTTTGTGTCTTCCCTTATATCTTCTCTCTCTTGTCTTATCATCTTAAATTTTACCTTACCTAAACCCTTCCTTAATATACCTTAATAAGACTGAAGAGGTTATATGTGTTAAGTAGTACTAAAAGTTAGGTGAATGTTCATGGTAAATAAGAGCAAAAGAAACCATAATTTAAAATACTGGGGACTGATGATAAGTGGGAAGAGAATATCAAATTCCTATGGCTAGGCAAGGCAGAGGGAGGATCAATGGGGAAGATTAGTCTGGGAGAAGATGGGGATATCTGTGCCCTGCATAAAACCATTCAACATTATAACCAGGATAAAAATGTTCTTATATTAATAGGACTATGTATGTATGTATGCATGTATGTATGTATGTATGTATGTATGTATGTATGTATATATGCATGAATTTATTTACTGGAGTTTCCTAGTGACTAAATTTTCATGGCATCAGTCATATAGCACATTTGACAATATATCATGTTGGCTCTATCCTCAGGAGTAGGGTAAAGCAAAATGCTTTCCTAAACAATCAAGTCTTTGGGACTTTTTGCAAGCCCAGTGAGATGGAGGAGAACCCGATAGCCCTTTTCTTTTCTAGAGCTGTGTGCTTATCTCAAAAAATATTCATCCTGCACCCTCCCTTTCTATTCAGCATTATAGCAGTGGTGACAATAGTCAGTCCACACACTTGAAAGCAATGGGTAGTTTTTTTTCCCCCTTTCTCAGGATGAAGGGCTAAATTGTTATATAAGGGTAGACATTATTGTTTGCTGTCCTCTTTCAGATTATGATTGAGTGTTCACATAGTTGCCAATAGATCCGATCCATTCATCCTTCATCTTCTTTCTCAACTACTCAAATATCAGTCTATTACTGTGACTGATATTTCTTTTACAATTTGGCTGACAGAAAGATCTGAGTAATCTGAGGCTGGCATTTAAATCTAGCATAATCTAGCTCCCTCATATGATTACTATGCCGCCCTGGAATTCTGAAAATTGCAGACTTAACCTTCTGGAGGGAACAAATTAAGAAGTCTTCCTTAGAGAAGTGAGGTCAATTCTCTTTCTTTCTTTCTGGCTGTCTCTGCAGATAAATATATAAGTAGGTAGATATTAGATTAATTAATTCCAGTTAGATGTTGGACTACTTAATTTAAGTCTTTTTAGTCCTTATCTGGAAAGATCAGGAAGCGGAGACCTCTATTAGCCAATCTGTAAATTACAATAGGCAATACTGAATTATGTGGATCAGCTATCTGATTTGTTCTAAGAAAGCTTCTCATTTTTCTGTAAGATTCCATAGGTAAACATACTGTATATACTCTCAGATATGTAACCACTTTTGAAATAAAGGTGGTAAATACAGGTAAGTAACACAATTATATATGTTTTGGAACTTTTCCCTTGATTCTCCTCTCCTAAATCTTAACAATGCAATCAAAGGCTCTGTCTTCAGAGTGTAATAAATTCAATGAAACTTTCTCCAAATCCCCATGAGTCCAATGAGATTTCCTTTCCATAACTCAGGATTTCAACCTTTAAGGCTTTTTGAGATATATGCCCTAGCTATTTCTTATAAATTTTGTCATACACTAAGTATTAGCAAGTGAGAGTTGCAAGTTTATTACCAAAAGGGGTTTTGGTTTTTCAAAGTAATTGCTTCAAAATGGATAAATAAAGAAAAGGGTCAATGGGAGGTAGTAAAATGTATGCTTTCTCCTTAAGATGAGAAGGGGAAGAAAGTGTTCACATGAAAGGAATAATAATAAAGCTGTGGTTCCATTACATAGGCTATACAATTAAATGGTCTAAAAGGTAAAGGTTCCCCCGCACATCTGTGCTAGTCGTTTCCGACTCTAGGGGCCAGTGCTCATCTCCGTTTCAAAGCCGAAGAGCCAGCGCTTGTCCAAGGACGTCTTCATGGTCATGTGGCCGGCATGATTAGATGCCAAAGGCGCACAGAACGCTGTTACCTTCCCATCATAGTGGTCCTTATTTTTCTACTTGAATTTTTACGTGCTTTCGAACTGCTAGGTTGGCAGAAGCTGGGATGAGTAACAGGCGCTCACTCTGCTACGCAGCACTCGGGATTCGACCCGCCAAACTGCCGACCTTCTGATCGACAAGCTCAGCGTCCTAACCCACTGAGCCACCACGTACCTTAAATGGTCTAAATAGAGGTAATTTGATCCTATACTAATTGCCTGAAAAAGAAAGGGGGGAAAAAGCAAGCAGTCCTTTTTAAAGTTGCAGTTAAGGCTTCCTAAGTATAAAATAATGTTTCAAGCACCTTGAGCAAAACAAATAAGCCAAATATAGAAAACATACCAAGCCAATTTTGATGACAATTGTAATCTTCATTGGAAGCAGAAGTGGATTATTTCTAACATCTTTCCTATAATGTAAAGGTAAAGGTTCCCCCGCACATGCATGCTAGTCGTTTCCGACTCTAGGGGCCGGTGCTCATCTCCATTCAAAGCCGAAGAGCCAGCGCTTGTCTGAGGACGTCTCCGTGGTCATGTGGCCAGCATGACTAGATGCCAAAGGTGCACGGAATGCTGTTACCTTCCCACCATTGTGGTCCCTATTTTTCTACTTGCATTTTTATATGCTTTCGAACTGCTAGGTTGGCAGAAGCTGGGAAGAGTAACAGGCGCTCACTCTGTTACACAACACTCGAGATTTGACCTGCCAAACTGCTGACCATCTGGTCAACAAGCTCAGCATCCTAACCCACTGAGCCACCGCGCCCTTCTTGATGCCTATGTGGACTTCGCTGCAAACAATTACTCATTGTGCCCAGAGAGAGAAATATCTGTTGCTATCTAGGTTCAAACTCACAGCCACCAGATTGCTCCACCTCTAGGCCATCAAACTACTCATTTCTAACATCTTTCCTTTAACCCCTTATATTTTCAGATTGGGGGTTGATGTAAGAAGACACTGGATATTATTTGTCTGGAATGCTATAGGGTCTTCTGTTTGAGCAGACAGTTGGACTAGAAGAACTCCAACATCCTTTCCAACTCTGATATACTGTTACTATTTTCACAAGAAAGATTCAACCTTGTGACATGGAGCTTGCTTTGGAACAGTTTCTTTGTCAATATATAGATTCTTTTAGTGGAATGGTCAGGACTGAGACTTTGGTGAAACATAAGGATAAAGATGTCCTTGTAGGAAGAATGATGTTTCAAATCTGGTATATCAAGTTGCATTGAACGTGAGTGAGAAAAGCTAAGATGGCAGAAACAACCATGTTGTCAGGACCCACCTCAATCCACACCTTAGGAAATAAGAACTCTTGGATGCAAGTTTAGTCCAAAAGGAAAATGTTTACTAGGATGGAATCGATTGTGGGAATACAAGACGGAATCTAACAAAGTTACATTTCAATCCTATATAAACATCCCCATTTCAGCCCCTCCCCTCATCCATTTGGTCAGGCTGTCGTCAGTTGCTAGGTGTCAGGTCCTTCCATGGGAAAGGGAACTCTCCTTGGTTTTATGGTTATTGCTTTCCTTTTCAGTTGTAAATGAAGATACAATCCAGACCTGTCTGTCCCCCTCCCTTCCCCGTTAAAACATCCCCTGTTGTATGAAAATCGCTTTAGTAACCATCCTCTCCCCCCCCTCGGAGAGATGGCAGAATCCCCAGAAATAGCACGTTGTTCTACCTATACAATTATGAAATGTGATATAAATGGATTCTGACATTCGGCTCTCCTTTCAGAAAAAAGATGAGTCCATCTGTGGGGAAAGAAAACATATAAATGTTAGCCTGGTTTGTTTGGATATTCTGTATGAAACCTCTTAAGCAACTTTGGTGCTTTAACATGGAGTTTGTTAACCCACTCATTTTCTGAGGAGGGGAGGTGTTTCCATGCCACTAAATATTGTATCGTTCCATGGTGTTTTCTGGAATCTAAGATTTCTTTCACTTCAAAATGTTGTTCTCCTTCCACCATGATGGGTGGTGGTGGTGGTGGGATTTTTTCTCGTAGTGGTGATTGTTGTTCTCTCTTTAATAGACTGCAGTTGAAGGTTGGGTGTATTCGTCTAAGATTTTTGGGTAGTTCTAATTCAACTGTTACTGGGTTTATGATTCTTTTAATTGGAAAGGGTCCAATATATTTTGGTCCTAGTTTTTTACAGGGTTGGAGTGATTTCAGGTATTTTGTGGATAAATATACCACCTCTCCTACCCTAAATGGTGTGGGATCGGTTCTTTTTTTGTCTGCCTGTGTCTTGTATGCTTTTCTGGCATCTTCCAACACTTTCCTAACGATTGGCCATGTATTTTGTAATTGAGCAATCCATTCCTTCAGATCAGGGATAACCGGTTCTTTTGGGGTTAGTTCTGGTATTGGGTTGAAACTCTGGCCTGTAGCTACTTGAAAAGGAGTGTAACCTGTGCTTGAGTGGACTGCATTATTATATGCTACTTCTGCAAAAGGCAGTAGGTCCGTCCAGTCGGACTGCTGAAAATTAATATAGCATCTCAGATATTGTTCAAGTATATTATTAAGTCTTTCAGAAGCTCCGTCTGTCTGAGGATGGTGACTAGATGACAGTCCTTGGGTGGTTCCTAAGAGGGATAAAAATTCTTTCCAAAATGCCGACGTAAATTGCACCCCTCTGTCAGATATGATGTGTTGTGGTACCCCGTGCAATCTGTAAATATGCTGTACAAAAAGTTTTGCTAATGCTTTTGCAGTCGGGATTTTTTGGCAAGGTATGAAATGTACTTGCTTAGAGAACAGATCTGTGACAGTCCAGACTACGGTGTTTCCATTACTTTCTGGCAGTTCTACGATAAAATCCATGGCTATTTCTTTCCATGGGGCTGAGGGGTTTGCCACCGGTTGTAACAGACCTGGCGGTTTCCCTTGCAGTCTTTTGGCCATCGCACAAATTTGACAGCTACCCACATAGCTTTCTATGTCCTTTTTCATAGATGGCCACCAAAATTGCCTTTTAGTTAAGTGTAAGGTTTTTACAAAGCCAAAGTGTCCTGCTGATTTTGTATCATGGCACAGTTGCATGAAATTGATTCTCTGTGTGGCAGGTATATATAGCTTCTCCCCCACCCACGGCAGTCCATCTTTAATTGTGCACACATGTTTATTTTTCTGGAACCATTCATCACTTTCCAAAGATTTCCTGAATTCTATTCCAGTTTGGCTATCTACCTTCGGCTTCATTTTTTCTTGTGCCCTGGTGGTGACTGGTGCTGCCAGTTGTTGTTCCGGTACAAGTGGTTTAAAGTCAGTAACTCTTGTGCTGTTATATTGGGGCATGCAGGATAATGCATCTGCCAGGAAGTTCTTTCCCCCCGGTAAGTGTTTGAGAGTGAAATTGAATCGGTGAAAATGTTGGGACCAGCGGGCTTGCTTAGGAGTGAGCTTTCTGGGCGTTTTTAGTGCTTCCAAATTTTTGTGGTCTGTCCAGACCTGGAAAGGTATTTTATTTCCTTCTAAAAATTGGTGCCATGTTAGTAATGCCCACCTCAACGAGAATGCCTCTTTTTCCCATATTGGCTAGCGTTGTTCTGTTTCTGTGAGTTTTCTGGATGTGTATGCGCATGCTTGCAATGTCCCCCCATCATTTTCTTGTAATAGTACGGCTCCTACCGCTACATCACTCGCATCTGCCTGTATTACAAAAGGTTTGTTGGGATCTGGGTGTTTTAGGACAGGTTCAGCAGAAAAAAGTCTCTTTAGCCTCTCAAATGCTGCTTGACATTCCATTGACCATTTCAGAGGCTGGCTGGGTTTCACGGGTGACCCCCCCTTCGTTTTCAACAAATTTGTGAGGGGCATGGCTATTTGGCCAAATGCGGGGATGAATTGGCGGTAGAAGTTTGCAAACCCCAGGAAACTTTGCAATTGCTTCCTTGTGTGGGGGGGTGCCCACTCTAGTACTGCCCTGACCTTCTCAGGGTCCATTTCGATGCCCTCTGGAGATATGCGATATCCCAGGTAGTCGTTTTTTTCCTGATGGAATTCACACTTCGATAATTTAGCATATAAGTGGGCAGCTCGCAACTTCTTCAGGACTGCTCTGACTAGTTTGATATGTTCCTCTTTGGTTTCTGTGAAGATAAGGATGTCATCGAGGTAAACCAGGACCCCCTTATATAGGTGCTCTCTCAGCACGTCATTAATTAATTGCATAAAGACTGCGGGGGCCCCTTGCAGTCCGAATGGCAATATTTTGAATTGATAGCACCCCATTGGGCAGTTGAATGCAGTCTTCCATTCGTCTCCTTCCTTAATCCTAATACGGTAGTATGCTTCCCTCAGGTCTAGTTTGGTAAAAAATCTTTCCTTTCGATAGGTGGGATAACATATCCTTCATTAGGGGAAGGGGGTACAGATTACATTCACTAATTGTGTTCAAATTTCTATAGTCCACAACCAAACGAAAGGACCCATCCTTCTTCTCCCTGAACAGAACCGGGGCGGCCACTTTGGGTTTGGCAGGCTCAATAAATCCTCTTTCTAAGTTTTTCTTTATGAATCTCTCCATTTCTGCCATTTCCCTTGGGCTCATGGCATACATCCTGGGTTTTGGGAGTTTTGCCCCAGGTTTGAATTCTATGGTGCAGTCTGTGGGGCGGTGGGGGGGAAGCTCATCTGCTCTTTCCTCACTGAAAACCTCAGCCAGGTCCCTGTATTCCTCCGGTATCTCTGGTAATCCCTTCTCTTTCCCCACTGCTGCTGTCTCCTCCCTCTGGGTTGGGGGGGTGCTTTTGGAGTCTAAGTTCTTCTGCCCCCCCTTTGGGAAATTGAGTTCTGCTGTCCTCCAGTTTATCCCGGGGTTCCATTTCTTCAGCCATTCCAGTCCTAGGATCATTGGGCATTCCATGCCTGGGGCCACTATAAACGTTATGTCCTCCTCATGGGGCCCCAGTGATAGGTGGATTGGTAAAGTGGCTAGGGTGGCTGGTCCTCCCCCTGCTATTGTCCCATCTAATTGACTAAAAGAGATTGGTTGTTTTAGCCTCCTCACTGGGATGCTCAATCTCTCCACCAGCGTTGGGCTGATAAGGCAGCGGATGCACCCAGAGTCTATCAGAGCTTTTATTTTGGCTGCTTCAGGCATAGGGGAAGCTAATATAGTCACTGTCTTAAGTATGGGTGGAAGGGGTCCACTTACCAATGGTTCTCCCTCTGAGCTGTCTTCTGAGTTGTCCACCGTCCCTGCGGTGCAGGCCGGAGTCCAGTCCCAGTTCCTGGCAGGAATTGTGGACTCTACAGCCTCTGTCCCCTTCATGGAAGATTCTTTTGTGTTACCTTGGGGCTTCCCCGGCTTCTTGGAGGATGATGCCTCTGGTTTTCGTGGGGGGGCTTTTGAATGACATTCTGCAGCACGGTGGCCCTCTCTCCCGCAGTTGAAGCAACTTGTTGATTTTTTGGCTGTGGCTGGTGGCAGGCGGCCCCATGGTTTTCCTCTGCGGTGTCTCTTCAGTAGGTCTATTTCCACTTCCTCCGCCAGGATGTACCAGTCGTCGAGGTGGGGTGGGTCTCCTCGAGGCAGGCAAGCATCATTCAGGTCGTAGTTCAGACCGTCTTTGAAGTGGCTAAGGAGGATGTCTTCTGGCCAGTTCAGCTTGCTGGCAATGGCTCGGAATTCTTGGGTATAATCAGCCACTGCTCGCCTGCCCTCCCTCACCATTTTGATTCTCTCCCGGGCCTTACGGTCAGCCAAAGGATCCTCGAACCGTCGCCTCAAAGATGACATGAATCGGTTGAAGTCGTTGAGTTCTGGGGCGTTGGAGTCATGCAAGTTCACCACCCAGTCTGCAGCCGTCCCGTCCAGGGCAGATTGCACAATTCGGATGCGTGTTTTGTCACTGGGGATGTCCCGTCCGTACTCTTCCATGTAGCTGAGGACTTGGGTTAGGAAAAATCCCAGTCATGATGGCTCCCCCTTGAATTTGACTTCCAGGGGCGGGAGTCTTTGGCTGGAGCGTTGTCTGCGCCGTGGCCGGTATCGCTCCTCATCCTGGTCCCCATCTGTGGTTCTGGGTGGGTGGGTACTGCTGAGGCAGCAATTCCTGTTCCATTGGATGGCCCCGGGGTTTCAGGTGTTGGATCCCCTCCGTTACCTTTCCAGTTGCGTCCCCAGGTGCTGCCTCGGTTGCGATTTTCAGCTCTCTCCTCCCTCAGTGAACTCAGGGTTGCATTCATCAGATCAATGGCCTTTTCCAGGATCCGCTCCTCCTCGCTGGCGTGCAGGGAACTCTCCATCTCTTGCCACCATTCCGGTTGGTGGTTACTACGCCTCAGGGTCGTTTCTCCCGAAGCCTTTTCCCACTCACTTTTCCTTCCAACGCCCATCGACCACCGGGGTTTTCGGTCGTACTGCTCCACCGCTTCTTCCCCGGGGGAATATGCTGCTTCAGCTTCCCATTGTCTCTGGGATTCCATTTGGGGGAAAGACTCCCCCTCCATGGGGCTTCCCTCCTCTCTTGCTTCGTCGCCAGACATTGTATTTGTTGCAAAGTCCCCCGGTAAGGTTTTCCCTTCCAGGTTGACTCTTAAAGCAGATTCCGTCTACTGTCAGGACCCACCTCAATTCACACCTTAGGAAATAAGAACTCTTGGATGCAAGTTTAGTCCAAAAGGAAAATGTTTACTAGGATGGAATCGATTGTGGGAATACAAGACGGAATCTAACAAAGTTACATTTCAATCCTATATAAACATCCCCATTTCAGCCCCTCCCCTCATCCATTTGGTCAGGCTGTCGTCAGTTGCTAGGTGTCAGGTCCTTCCATGGGAAAGGGAACTCTCCTTGGTTTTATGGTTATTGCTTTCCTTTTCAGTTGTAAATGAAGATACAATCCAGACCTGTCTGTCCCCCTCCCTTCCCCCGTTAAAACATCCCCTGTTGTTTGAAAATCGCTTTAGTAACCATCCTCTCCCCCCCCCCTCAGAGCTGCATATGAGGAAGCCAGTGTCCAAATCCACTCTAAAGTGCATGTGGGGTGTCTATTCTTAGATTAATATCAGGCTTTTTTATTTATTTAAGCCTTTTGGTATGAAAAAATGTTACTTCACTAAGAACACTTGGGCAACTCAGCCTTATTAACCTACCTTTCAGTATTATAATGCAGCTACACATGTTTATAACCAATTTAGAGTAAGGATGGAACGTACATTTAGTAGTCAAATAATAAAATACTTTGTGTATATACATATACATATGCATATACATATGCTTATGCATATACATACACATACACACACAATCACATAAGGCTCTAGTACAGTGTCCCTCTCTCTCTGTGTATTCCAGTTTATATGGATACACAATAAGTGAACAGTCCTTTGTAACACTGATATAAATATCTAGAAAATCAATTAAGTAATGATATAATGTCTGTTTTACACTGTACTGGAGACTTATGTAATGAAAGTATTACTTTATGAGCTGTTTTATTTTATTTCCTTCTGGTTGCAGTGGATGAATCATATTCTTCCTGTAGAGATTATTTGCTACTTTTAAATGACAGATGAAATATTGCACTTCATTTTACACATTTTCTAAAATCAAATAATTATGTCAATGGATCCATAAATGCTTGAAACAGTTTCTTTTTTTTTTCTTCCATTCTGATATGAGGGGCTTTTTCAATGCTTTCAGGTTGATTATCATAATGGCAACATACCAAAATCTTATGTCTTCTTGGAAATATGGATTTATATAATTTTAGTGTTTTATATGTTGAATATAACACTATAATTTAACTACAACACAATTATGTTTGAATAGTTATATTTATAACTATGAGTTTGGCTTGTGGTTTTATTGCTGTAAGATTATTGTGAATTGTCAACATTACTAAACTTAGATTTGATTCAAATACTCAAAGGAACAGTATTCATAAAAGCTGAGCTGCAGAACATATTAGAATTGTCTTTTTTTCTGCTAATCTAATTTTACTTAGGTGATATTGTAACATTACTGTTTGGAGGGCCAATCTATTTAGCAAGCAAGAAGAGTAGAAGAAATAGTAAGATTGCTATTCCAAAAACAACTGTCAGCCTTACACAGCAGTCCAGACAAGAAACATACTCAAGAATGCTAGCTCTATCTTCATTGCAAAATACATTAAAAAAACCTCTTGTAAATCTGAAAGTACATTTCTCTTCCATTGCCTTTATTGTTCAAGAAAGTAGGAAAGATCCCTTCTGCGATGTTTGCCACTCCCCCATTCCTTTTGTGAGCTCATCTGCCTCTTCTCTGACCATTGCCAAGTCTGTGGCTCTTCCTTCTGACTCCCAAGGCCATTCCCACATTCCATTAGAACAACCTTATTTATTACCATATTTATTATAATTTTTATATTGGTTTGAATAGCTAAGGTTGTGCCAAATGATTTAAAGTTATTTGAATGCACCCTGTTTGTAGAAATTAGTGTGTGTGTGTGTGTGTGTGTGTGTGTGTGTGTGTGGCGGAGGAATGGATTTAAAGCAGAGCAAATAGAGAAAAATAGATACAAAAGTGAAGGTCATTTTTACTTTGGTCAGTGGCTGGCATTTCTTTTTTCCATTTACACTTTTGAAAAGCTTCTGCAGATATTCTGAGTGGTGTAAGCCTTTGTCTCCATCTTCTTTCTGCTTCCTCTTTTTTGTGCTGTCATACTGTGTGGTCAAAAATTATTGTAAAAAGAAGAAAGAAATTAGGAGAGAGTTCTTGCATGTATTATTTTTTAAAAAAAAATAAGGGGAAGGGAGAAAGAGTGTTAGCCATTGATCATTATGAGATCCATTTTACAATGGATGCTAAGAGGCTAAATACAAATTAAATATTCAAAATGATAGATTTTCCTCCTCCTTGCCTACACCACTTAAGTACCCATTTACTGATACTTATTATTCTCATGAGGGCTTTTTTGTACTTGTTCTCCATTTTAGCTGGTTGCTGCTACTATGCATAAAAAACCAAATAACATAGAAATGTAGGTTTAAAAAATTGCTAAGGACTTTGATGGATAAGCTGATTTTTATCTGAAATGATCTAATAACATATTGTTTGAACCAGCAATTAGCCAACATGTCAAGAAGGCTATGTTGTACTATGCTGATGACTGTAACTAGTTCTTTTTGTTCTCTGTATTAGTGAGACTGAGACAATGCCTTGGTAAATGACTTTCTAAAATATGAGTCAAGAGAATTGATATACCAACCTAATTGTCAATTAGTACTTCAATTGCTTACAACTAATAAGATCAGAAAGTAGGTCATCAGTGAAATTCATATCAACAGCCAAGGCACTTTGGGAGGAAAATCTGTTTAATGGACAAAATCAGAAGGTAGTTTGTTCAGCTAAATTTAGTCTTAGAAACCCAAACCTTGTTAGATTCTGTATGACACATTGCAGTTAAACACATACCCATGTACATATGTGGAAAGAGAAGGGCATACATACAATAAACTATCAAAATGAATATAATTCCTGGCAGCATTTATTAGCTTACTTAGATTTCTGATACTTTTTTTAAAAATTCCTGAATATTTTTTTTTCCCAAATCATTTTGAATATTTAGTTGAATCTACACTTCTGGCCATATTCTCGAAACCAAACAATTATTACAGCATATATCTGTATTATAGCTAATCAGGGATATCTGATGAAACCATCAGCATGATACCAAAAAAAGAAGCAAGCAGTTTGATGGTTTCCTTGACAACAGTTACAATTTTTTTTCTTTCCTTGATTTCTAATCAGGTGCAAAAGTACAGTAAAATCTCCTCTTTTTCCTCACAGAGATAACATTACAAACAAAGTAAATGACTGCTTGGCAAAAGAGCATCTGTTTGAGCAGGAGATAGCTTGCAATAGCTTACAGGAAGGGATTTATTTTGAAGTCAAGAAATGCTGCCAAAACTATGTTCATGTGAGATCCCACCATGAATACACAATGCAAATAGTGTACTGTTGGGTAACATCTATCTTTTTGTGTCTCTGTCATTTTCTTTGTCATTTTCTACCAAAAGCTTCACGTTATTTCTGTGTACAACAAATACTGGGGAACAAAATGTTTCAGTTGTGGCCTCAATTCTGAAGAGCATTTTTCTCTCCCTCAGGTTAACAGCATGTCTATCTTGCTTGCTTTCACAAAGCCAGTCACCATAATGAGTAGATAGTTGATGTTTTTGCTGGGCATTGAGGCTTATTTAGTTTTTCTATTTTGTCAAGGTTGCTGGTTTAACATTACCCATTTCATTAGTGTTGGTTCTATTATTTTTAGGAAAAAAAAATAATGAAATCTGGTTGACTACAATTGATTGTGATTGCTGGGGTTTTATGGCTTGGGTAATGTTATTGGGTTAGACGTGGACTACTGTAGATTATGAATTTGATTAACCACATAAATCATTAAAAATGAACTACATTTTTACATAACCCACTCTGCTAATATGGCTAGTAACTGTTATATAAACAAAATCCAGGTGCACACGGGCTCACCTTCTCAGCATTCCCATTAAACCAAAAGTATGGGAGAAAGAAAGTCATAATCAACAGCTTTCCTTTGCCTTTTTTGAATCCAAGTTCACATTTGAGTGCAACAGTTTCATGCTGGAAGTATTCTCACTTCAACCTTTATGCTAACAAATCTTATTAATCTGAGCTCAGAGATAGTTGTTCCTTGGCTGTTCTACTCCTATTTATTGTTAAGCAAGACAGTGTTTTTTCCCCCCAAACTGTTTTTGGACTAATGTTACAACTGGGAGAAAATGAGAGCCAATTGCTGGAGACTGCTGAGAAGAATTTCATAAAGAAGTTCATTCACCTTCTCACTCTGTTAATGCAACTTGTTGCTTCATTATATCATTTGCTTAGGCAAATGTACAGCTGAATACATGTTTTGTCCAATGTCCTTGGTGCCAGTACAGTGAAGGCATAAATATAGTGCAAGTTTTCTAATATGCATGTAATTGGTTTTAGCACCAATTTTCTAATACTTGATTATCTAATCCCCCCCCCGCCCCATTGGTCTGCTTTGTACTAAGCATAATTATGAGGGACTGCAGAAAATAATTGTATAATTTGTGCTTGTGTGTTTGTGGTGTGTGTGTGTGCAAGCTGGATAACATAGTGGTTAGAATGTCACCAGCCTGAGGATGACGGATGAGATTTCGTCAAAACATTGCTCCTATACCTTCAATTCTACGTGGGAAAAAACTCGAATGACCAAAGATCTACATACAAACACCCACGAAAACCTCAGAGAGGGAACTATGGATGGACAGAAGACCAGTATTTTAACTAAGAAACATGAAAGAAAGAAAGAAAGAAAGAAAGAAAGAAAGAAAGAAAGAAAGAAAGAAAGAAAGAAAGAAAGAAAGAAAGAAAGGAAGGAAGGAAGGAAGGAAGGAAGAAAAAGAAAGAAAGGGGAGGAAGGAAGGAAGGAAGGAAGGAAGGAAGGAAGGAAGGAAGGAAGGAAGGAGGGAGGGAAGGAAGGAAGGAAGGAAGGAAGGAAGGAAGGAAGGAAGGAAGGAAGGAAGGAAGGAAGGACCTCGAAGAACAACTGGATAAAGACCTGAATACATGAAGCTGGAATGTCACTGCTATCCCCTCCAATACAGAACACAATATGAGGCATAAGATTGTGGATAAACTATCTATAGTCAAACCTCCTGACTGCTTCAGTGGAGGCTTATTGGAGAAGTTCCATCAGATGCCAATAGAACATTTATCACAATCCCTACTGCCAACATAATTCAGACCAATGAAATGGTATACTGTATAGCTACTGTAATCACGGAGATCAAGATAAACAGCAGTTCATATCTCCATAGAAAATAAGGTTAGAGGCTACTGTGGAATCTTATAGCAGGATCAAAAGCAAATAATTAAGGCTTACAACAGTGTTTATTAAACAGTACATGCTAATGGGACTCTCAATAGAGGATACTGAGAGATGCCACCACCCAACAAAGGGATACACTCATATTTATGCATCTTAGAAATATAGGAGACACTAATGCATACGTAACAAATGATGTAGACATACATATTCATTGGTAGCGGACCTAAAGTTACTATAAGTAATTAAGCTCATCTTATGTCTTGCTCCTAGCTTCTTTCAGAAGCCCAAAGGAGGAATTAAGACAATAAAGCAATAAAATATGGAAGAAGACATCTACTATTAATCAAGAGAAAGGGTCAGTTTGGAAATTCCAGAAAAAAAAGAACATTTCCCATCGCAATTCTATGGGAATGTTCTAAAGACATAACAGACATGGGCCTTACATCTCTGTGTATTGATTTATTTGATTCCACTCATCTAACAACTGATTTTCCCCACACTATGATCAAGGCAACTCAGAGAGAGAGAGAGTCAGCTGATGGAATTACAAAAAGATGTGGCGATTATGGATAAGACTCAGTACTGAAAAAAATACAAGAGGCTGACACTACGTGAAGCCCCCAAAACTGCTAAATAAAGACTTTCAGCAAAGTGCCAGCAGGATAAAGGGTTTAGAGAAGCAGAGGCCAAGAAGACAAAAGCCCTATTCTCCAAAGAACCATCCAAGGTGTACAATTGCAGTGAAATTTCAGTGCAATAATATAGTAACAGCAGAGACACCAATAGAAGAAACTGAACAGTGCTGGTAGAACATATGGGAGAAAGAGAAGATACATAACACCAGTGTAAAGTGGCTGCAGGACCTGAGACCAGACCACAGCTATCTCCCAGAACAGGAGCCAGTCACAATCACAGTGGCTCAAATTTATAAAGACACCTATATAGCACCTGGCCTAATATGATCCACACCTACTGGCTAAAGGAACTAACAGCAGTGCATGAGCACCTAGTAGTACACATCACCTGCTAGAAACAGGCTTCCATCCAGAGTGGCTAAGCCAAGGAAGGATAGTGCTGCTCATAAAGGACTCCCACAAATAAACAACACTGGTCAATAACTTGTCTCCCCAAAACATGGAAACTCCTATCAAGCATCATAGCTACTAAGCTACATAAACATATGGGCCATTAAATAAGCACAGGTCAGAAGGGAATTGGGAACAACTCCAGAAGTTCAAAACACCAAGTGCTCACAGACAGAGCAGTCATCCAAGACTCTAGAGAGATCAATTTTAACATACAATTCAGTGCAATACACATGGATATGTGAATGCCTGGTGCTACACAAAGTCAATAGGACACTAAGGACCTTCCTAAATAATGGGACTATGAAAGACAACAGGATCTATCTTTGAGGAAGAAGATGGGCAGTTCAGAAATATGAAAAATAAATAAAATAAAAACACAGGACATCAACTCAACACAGCTAACCTAAGTAGCTATCAAATGCAGTATATACTAAGGTTACGCACTGTCCCCACTATTGTTCTGCATAGGCTTGAACTCCATAGCCAGATAATCTCAAGGACTGAATATGATCACAAGTTCAAATTACCATCACCACCTCCTCTACATGGATGACATTAAGCTGTATATCAAGAGTGATTGAGACATTAATTCACTGATCTGTCTGACATGGATCTACAATGAGGACATTGGGAAATCATTTGAATTGGAGATGTACAGCCTGATGATGGTCAAGAGAGGAACAGTAGTTAAGATTGAGTTGGTGGAACTATCAAACCAAAAGGCCACATAGCAGACATTCAGACCAGCTACAAATTGCTGAGACAGTGCTTGCATGGAGGAAGTAATGGAAGGAAGATCAAGCAGAGAAATTGCCATGGCAAGACAAGATCCTGCATGGAATATAATATCAACAGATAGCTGAGGCTGGAAAGAGCTGGACTAAAAGACAGCAGTGAGGAACTGGTATAGCAACACACCGTATTATCAGGCACTAAGCACCAAACCTATAGAAATAGGTGTCTATCACACTATAGCTGAGGTGCAGACAAGGCAGAGAGGCCTCAGAGAGAGTCCAACTTATATATGATCTGAAGAGATCCAGATCTATACAGACAAGCAGGTACTGGCCAATCAACCAGACATTGTGGTAGTAGACAAAGACCAGAAGACAGCAGTGGCAATAGATGTAGTGATGCCAAGTGACAGCAACCTCAAGTAGAAGCCTTCTACATGAGACTGCCCTTGAAGAGTGTCCAGAAGCTTTAACTGGTACAGAAATCAGCCAGATGGACAAATACAGTATGTATGTATGTCCCTCAAACAGCACATGACATAACTCTGCTCCATAAACTTCATTGGCTGCCGGTTTGCTTTCTGATCCAATTCAGAAAGGCATTTATGGCATGGGACTGGTTATCTGAAGGACCACCTCTCCCTGATTACATCAATCTGCCCATTGGTGGGATTCAAATATGTGAACAACTGGTTCTCTGTGTACATGCCATTTCCAGAAGTCCATTCGGGTCCTGGCCATCAAAAAATTAGCTACCGGTTCTGCCATAGTGGTGAAAACCGGCTGAATCCCACCACTGAGTCTGCCCCATTAGATCTGGCAGCGAATGCATATTGTGGGTGCCATCTGTCAGAGGCATAAATTTGACGCTATCAGGCAGTGGATCTTTTCTGCCACCAGAAGTCATGTCACCAGGTCTGGGGTTCTTAGGGAACGAGAAAAAAATGTTTAGATGGCTCCACTACTAAGTGGCTATACTCAACTCTTTCTCTGTCTAGGTTTCTATATTTTAATTTTACTAACATTTCATCTTTAACACTGTCTTTTATTTTATTTTTGTTTGGTATATAATTTGTTCTTGTACATATTTTGTTTTTGTTCTGCCCAGAGTCACTTCCTGTGAGATGGGTGGTCATGTAAATTTGATAAATTTACATGATAAATAAATACATAAATAAATATTTAATCCCCTTAACAGAGGAAGAAAAAAGGTTGAGAATATTTGAACTGTGGAGGAATGGATTACCCTTTCAGAAGGTGAGAAGGTACCATGAGCGATGTACACATCTCCAGATACAAAACTCAGTTCTTCACAGGTTAATAAACTTAAATTCATTCTAAAGAAACGATACTGAAAGTTTCCAATAGAGGGCTGAAAATAGAAATAATTGTAGAAATTTCAGAGGTAAAAGACTTGGATTTATAAACCTGAATAGCTGAAAATGGAAAACTTGTCTGTGTGTGTTTGTGTGTACAGTCTCTTGAGATGGTATGTTGACTGCAATTAGCTGAATCAATTGCCTACTTTCATTTTTCAGCCTAGCAGACCATATTTTGCATTTGAATTATCCTTCAGTGTTTTTATGTGTGTATATTTTGTCCTGATTCATTCTCCATTTTTATTTTGACAATATTTACTAAACACTGGGACTTTGGCCAGATTATACTTTATAATTAAGCTATTCTTAATACAATAGGTCCCCACAGTATCTAATAAGTGGTTCAGGCTTCTTTTGCTTAATGAAAGCCATTCAGAGAATTCTTAGCATAAACCCATAATGGACTATTATAAGGAAGAGAGATACTGCAAAGGAACTGGTGGGTGTTTAAAAAAGTCAAGATGGAGGATGTAATCACGTGATGAAAGCCCTACCCCTCTTCAATGCATTACACATAACACATATAAAAAGGGGTGGGATTTCTATCACAGTAGTCATGATTGCCATCTTGCCTTTTTTGACAACTGTCCAAAGAATACCCTTCAGATTTAGTGTCAATGTGGCCCAAATCCCAGTCTATAAGAAATCCATTAAAAAGTCTTTTCTAATTGAAAATGTGGTCCTGTCTGACTTAGCTTCATCGTCAGAGTAAAATTGCCGGAGATGAGGGAACACATTTATATTGCCGGTGTTTTTTGTGCTCTGCTCATAGAGCGCGTCACGGGTCTGTTCGCCTCCACCGGACGTTTTGTTGTGAGCTGCCTCATACTCACCTTCGCCAGTGTGTTCTCAGGTTGAGGGCATTGCGCCCTCCTCGTAAAGTGCAAATGTGTCCGAATGCTTGTTGCCAGGGGCGGATCGTGAGCTATTCTTTCTGCTGCGATCAGCCCTCCCATCGTCACGTGCCTGCGTGCTGGATGTTTTAGGTGTTCCCCCCCCTTTTTACCCATCGTGATGCGCTGCCACCGCGCAGCCAAGAGGTCCTGGTCTTGCCTTGAAGGCACCCTCCGTAAGTGCTTGCGTTGCTCACGCTGTTCTTCCTGGTTCCTAAGTGCTTGATAGACGGGGAGCAGATCTATACATTATGGAACCAACTGCCGGTTGAGCTCCGGATGGCATCGGACCTTCGCTCCTTCCGCCGCGGGCTGAAGACCCACTTATTTGAACTAGCTGGTCTGGCCTGATGGGGGAATATGGGTTTTTAATGGGTTTTTTACTATTTTATCATTGTTGTATTTTAATTGGGCATTGGTTTAATTTCTTTTAATTTTTGTACTGCTATTTATATATGCCCTGTGAACCGCCCTGAGTCCCTCGGGAGAAGGGCGGTATAGAAATCGAATAAACTATAAACTAACTATATACAGTGGTTGATTGAAAACTCGTCTGAGAACCAAGCCTCTTTGAGGAGTCAGCCACCCTTGGTGCTGTCCTGGGCAATGGCCTCACCCCCCACCAAGTCAAAAGTATGGTTATGACTGGCCATGTGTGCCCACACTGTCTGATGGCAAGTTTATGCTCATGCATCCTGGTTCCCAGTCGTTTTGCTGTCTCCCCAATGTAGTTACAACAACAATCCTCACATTTCACCCTGTATATCACTGTGGACCTTTCCTCTTAATGTTTTGGCTGTTTTTTTAATGCTGGAGGCCCCATTAGGAAAAGAATTGGAATTAGATGTCTAAGTATTTGAAAAATTTCACCTGCTTGATAGATCTTCCATTTACCTTCATTGTGCTTGAATGTGCAACACCTGCAAGGAACCACCATCATTACTGTGACACCAATAAATGGCAGATGGGCTATCTGGTGCATTTGTGTGTTGAATATTTTGCCTTTGCTTGAACCTGAATGGGGCAGTAGTGTCCCATCATTGCTCCAACTTAGCAGTTCAGGACTCAGGGGAGATTCCTTTTTTTATCTGCTCTGCTCAGGTTTTTAATCTACTGAAGGGCTGAAGCTGATCATTTGTTCTTTCTTTCCCATCCTTCTGGATTCATTTGCATTGCACTTTTAAATTTAATTTCAGCACCTTTCTGCATCTCTTGTTTCCAGGTGGATTCATAGTTTTATCTTTCAGCTCCATTCTGCCTTTTTTTCTTAATTATTATCTTGAGCGGGGATCTTCAAACTTGGCCCTTTTATGACTTGTGGACTTCAACTTCCAAAATTTCTCAGCCAGCATGCTTGGCTGAGGAATTCTGGGAGTTAAAGACCACAAGTCATAAAAGGGCCAAGTTTGAAGACCCCTGATCTTGAGCATATTAATTGAAATAATAATAATAAAAAAACCAGGATATAAGGAAATAAACACACACACAGCCTAGATCATGGGCATCAAACTCGCGACATCACGTGATGTGTCGTGACATATCACAACTTTTTTCTTATTTCTGGCAATGGGTGCACACAGTTTTTGCATGATGCATCTGGCCTGACACTCCTGGCCTAAATCTTCCTTCCTTCCTTCCTTCCTTCCTTCCTTCCTTCCTTCCTTCCTTCCTTCCTTCCTCCCTTCCTTCCTTCCTCCCTCCCTCCCTCCCACGTAGAAAGAACCATTAAAAGTTCTGACATGTATTTAGTTTTGGGGCTGGGATAGATCATCATGCCACATATGCAGACCACCATAATCCTCACCTTGGTTTCATTCCTGACATTTGGATGGGGAAAAGAGACAAATCTGAAACACTGTAAAGCCAACCTTTCAGTATTCCTTGGTCATTCAGTCTTCATTTGCCTATACAGCCTTCCCACAGTTTACCAGGTCAAAACATTAAAAATTACAGCCAGGACAAAAGGTCAGAAACTGCAATGGACAAAACACAAAGATTAAAATGTGGCAGGAGGAACCAACTTATTCAGGTGAACATGCCTTTCAGGATGCCAGAGATCTTCTTAACTGAATAACAAAAGACTCTTTCGCAAATGAAGGCATATATATGTGTCCCAGGTTAATATTTGCAGAATCCAATCTGAGTCGATCACTGGAACTGAAGGTTTATTCTTCCAAGCTTTTGGACTCATGATGGAGCTCATCTTCAGGGAACTTCTCTCTTTCCAGAATGTGTGCACTGGATCCTTTCCCCACAGAGCTTGCAGCTTCCATTTGCAATGCTAAATAAATGGAAACTGCAATACATCAGGGTGTCTGACTCCAGAGCTTTTCCTCAAGGAAACCTGGCTAATTGAACTTTTTTGGAATTCCTAGAGGATGGGAATATTTTTACACACTTTCAAAGAACAAAGGCAAAATTTTCCTATATAGTTCTCCCCCACCCCCTATATAAAGGGTTTGTGGGGAAGCGCTCACTCTGTCCTCCTCTGACAACTGATTCAGTATGTTGTGCTTTCAGAAATAAACTTCACTTCTGGTTCAAGCAACTGCCCATGTTCTGTATTCCTGGACTGAAAAAAATGAGGCATGCGATGGGAAATAGTATTAGAAATATTAGAAATAACAATTAGTTGACTTTGATGCATTGTTGTATTTCATGAAATGCAAAATCAAGGTGAGTTGGGGGAGTATCAGCAAGCATTGAGGTTCTCAATTTTGAATATGGACCCAAATCATTTTTATATACAGCTGCATTCAAAACAGAGTTTAAAGAGCGAATTGCAGAAGAAGCTAGGTTGGTGAGTTTTACCCTTGAGAGAGTTTAATTCCAAGGGAGGGAAAAAATAAACATAAAATAAATAATCACCCATTAAAATCAACCAACCAAGATCTTAATTTAAGTCTGATTTAAATGAACTGTTTGACCTTAAGATAATTATGCCCAATCATTACCACTAGACAATGAAAAGTGCTTTAAAAATGAAAGCTAGTAAACAAGAACACATATACAACATATTTCAGTTTAATGATTCAATCAATAATTCTTACTTCTGTTTGTTGAAAGCTTCAATATTCTGTTTCTATCAAAATGTTCTAATGTTTCATAATGTATAGTCCAGGACAGAATTTTAAAAAGGTACAAACTTTAGGTTGCTTTAGCTAAACTTTTAAAATAGTCTTAATTTAATTCAAGATAAGAATCAAAATGTCATTTTGCATTTCCAACATTGCTTTATGTTGATCAAAATATTTTTATTACTTTTATTCCAAACTTTACAAAAATTAGTACAACCTTTGGAAATGCTGTACTTCTATAGAAACTCCTAGAAACTGAAAGACAATTTAGCATTTTTATGCACATATTCTATTCCCACCAGTAATTCCTATTTACTAATTCAAGGTGTTGTTGTTTTTTAATGTGGACACACTGAATTTCAGACTACATAGCAATCATAACTCATAGGATCACTGCTTGGAGAGGTAAGTATACTTTAAATTTACTCTACTATCACACAGTAGAGCAAATATGAGCTCATACCTTTACAACAGAAATCTTGAAAAAACCAGATTGCTGTAAAACACATTTTTTTCAGCATATAATTTCTTTTGGGCCAGATCTGTTTTTCAAATCATCTTGAAAACCATCAATACACAATATATGCATGAGAAGCTTTCATTTTACCCATAACCCTAGCCAAGGGTTTAATAAATCTTGAGATGTTTTGTGTTAACATGAATCAAACATTGCTTAAGACTACCATCTCAAGTATATTTGTATTCAGGTCAGTCCCACTGAATCCAATGGGCTTTACCATGAAATAAACAGGAACAGCACTGTAACCCATAACAATGGAAATCTTCCTTCCAAAATGTATCATCCATGAAATTGTTGGCACTCAATTTATATGGATGTTATTGAACAACGAAAATCAATCACTACAGTATATACTTTTTCCAGTGCATTATAGCTGAATTGACTCAGGTTTCACTTTAAAATTCTCAATATAACAATAGCTACCAAGTTTCAATGGCAGTTTTTATGTGTGTTTAATATACCAGTACAAACCTATTAGTAATATTAGTTAATTGCGTGCAACTCCCCCCCAAACCCCAAAATAAAAAAAAATCTGCTATATGCCAACATATATAGTTCAAATATAGGGAACTTTTTGTCAGTAATTGTAAATGACCCAAAGTGGTAGATTATAGTAGTAGCAGCAGTAAACTCATTCTCAGCTCTCAAAGTTTAGGTTGTAATCCTTCATCAGAAAGACAAATGGACTTAGCGGGATCTAGGAACCAGATGCAAGAGGTCAATCTGCAGTAGGTCTAGCCAAAAAGAAAGAAACTGAAGGGGAAATAATACATTTTTGATGCAAAATTAAATAACAGTCATCCAAAAACTAAGTCATCAAAGAAAAGTGTTTCAAAATATGTAGGAATGTGTGTTTGGTTCTTGAATAATTAAAGCTGTTGTGTCTTTTTCCACCCTGTGGAACACATTATCCATTATCTGAAAATAGGAATGGCTTGAAAAGGTGTACTTTTGGGGAAAAATGTACAAGTCTTCCATAGCTTTATAATTTTCTCACAAAAGTATGTGAAATCATTTTTTTAATCAAAATTTTATGGGTGCTAACCATTGCCTAATAAGCTGACAAGCATGTTTGAATCCCGGAAATGCCGAAACATCTCAGGTCTTCAATTAGGCTAACATATACTGGGGACACCCAAAGGTGCTTTTTCAAAAGGCAACTGAACTTTCTTTGCTTTTCCTTCCTTCCTCTATACTGGGGACACTTCCAGGTCTGAAGATGCTGTTAACGCTGTTTCCAAATCCCAGATAGTACTACAATATTCTAATGGAAACCTAATTTCTTCTTCTCTTTGTGGTGCTCTTCAAATGTTTTAGAACTAGAATTTCCAGCCAGCTTCATGAGAATTCTAGGATCTGCAGTCCTAAGATATCTGCAGGGTTCCAGATTAAGGAAGGTTGAGATATCTCATCAAATGTACATATCACTTTTCCTCTACAGCAGGGGTGTCAAACTGCCAGCCCGCAGGCCGGATGCGTCATCCAGAAGCCACCCCTACCCCATTGCCAGCAATGGCAAAACCGTCCCAATATGTTGTGCGACCTCACATGACGTTGTGAGTTTGACATGTCTGCTCTACAGGAATGAGTTCATTTCGAGTGGGTTCCTCTGACATTTTTGTAGGTCATCTTAGTTTGACCTCTCAAAATTTCCCCTCTCTCCAAAATTTCAGTCATAGAAGTATAGCAAACTAGGTTAACTGTTTTTTTCTAATACTGTAACAAAAATAACTGCCAGATGACCAAAGAACTAGAGTAGGGGTGGGTAACTATGGCCCATTTACGACCTATAAATTTTAATTCCCATAGTTCCTGAGCCAGCCAGACTGGAGCATAAGAAAGAGAAAGAAAAAAAAAGATTCTCCAGATTTGGAAAAAAATCCAAAGCTATGCAGAACTACCAAACTAAGAGGACACCCTAAAAACATCCAATAAGGATTTTACTCATTAGATAAACTATAACAGTACCTATAAAAGTCTACTGGGAAAAATAAATTGGAATACTTCAGGATGTGGTTGTGCGAATGTCAGATGAAAAAAAGCTGGCTGGCTAACTAGAAACCTGAACATATATACTTGTGTTAACTAAAACATGTTGGTAAAATCAGCTGGTTAATGTATAAAGAATGTCAGCACTAAAACTATAACTCAGTAAAGCCAATGAGCCATGTATATTCTAACATCCAACCTATCTGTCTCTCTGTATATAAATAAATGCATAAAACAAATCATTAGATATCTGTAATAATCCCCAGTTTTGTCATGTTTTCCTTCTATTTGTACTTTCTCCCCAAAGTAAATCTAAATATATTCAGTCACAGTGTTCTTGGAAATCCTCTTGTCTGCTGCTTCCCAACATAACCCAGCTCTTTCTCTTTTTTCTATATTAGAAAAACATTTTCTACATTACATTACTTTTTTCTACATTACATTAGACAAGCCTTCTGCATATGGCACCCAAATTCAAAGGCAAGTCTTCTGTGAAACTAAATATAAATTCTGCTAGAATTTGGAGAAGAGCTGAAAGGTAAAATTACATTGATTTTCTTTCTTTCTTTTTCTCTTTCTTTCTTTCTTTCTTTCTTTCTTTCTTTCTTTCATATGATTTATGTATAAAAAGAAATGGTTATGTTCATTTCATTAGTTAGGTTTTTTATTAGTTATGGGGAAGGTTCATATGATAATTGCCTTTTTTAAAAAATATGTATTAAGAAGATTTATATAATAAAAATGCATCATAAGAAAAAAGAAAAACAAAAACAAAAATGCAAGAAAAAAGGAAACAAAGGTTAAGAAATAATAAATAACTTCTGACCTTTTTTCAACAGGTAATTACAGTAAAATCTTATTATTCCTTCTACCTTTATTTTACAAGTCCCCTCACCTTCTCATTTAGTCTGCATCTTTCTTAATCTTTAAATTCATAAATCAATTCATTTTTTTTCTTTGAGCAAAAAGTACATATAAGGTTTCCAGTCTTTTTTTAAAAAAAAAAGCCAGATCAGTTTTGCCATTTCTGCAAATTCTGACATTTTCACAATCTATTCCCCCATTGAAAAGATTTTGTTATTCTTCTAAATGACAACTGGCTTGATTACTAGATTAACTCAAATTTCTGGATACACAGAATATATTGAATCATTAACTCATCAGCCATCATAGTCAGATTTAGATAAAAGTAACCAAGTTTGGTATGTTGTACGAACACAACTGTTAGGACTCTGCCTGACGGTGAAGTACAACAAGCTGCACAAGTCTGCCTTTATAACAACTGTGTAAGTCTTGTTCTGTTTCCATCATCTGTATATGAGATTCTGAAGTTCAGACTTCATAAATTTATTCTCAGCCAATCAAGCAAGAAAAGCTGGAAACAGAATCATAATCATATATTTCTTCTAGCTTTATATTTGTTTACCATGTACCATAAGTCACTGACTCACAGGTGGTCAATATTTCTTTATGAATTTCACTGCTACTCGTAAGAGTTGTCAATATTTGTTTCTTTTAAGGAACCACTGCTGCAATTGTATAATTATTGATTGCTTTATTGTGAACAAAATGCAATTTTAAATGTAATTGTAGGTGTTTATTTAACTTCTCTTCTCACATTGTTTTCATGTGGAATTTTCAGTGATGACTATCAGGCATGGTAAAATTAGCACATCCTCATTTATAATATATGGATTTATGGTGCTATCAAGATGGAACTTGTAAGCAAATAAAACTATTTGCCATTTCCTGCAAACATTTTCAGAGTGTGCAACAAAAGCCATCTCCCCTCTTTTCTGTAATGGTTCAACACATCTTGGAAATTATACTGTCCCTTTGACTTGACCTGGGTTGTTCTTACTAGCAGTTGACCTTGCTTGCTCAGTAGCATCTTAATGAGATAGCTAGAAATTAAAGGAAGGAGTCAATGTGGTGTTTCCAAGACAGGTTTATTATGCAAGGCTGAATGCATTTTTAAAGCTCTCTTGTGAAATGTGATTTTTGCTTTTAGCTGAAACTGTATCTTTTTTGTTCACTATTCAACACATTCCCCACTTCAACATACAAAGATAGTGGTCCTCCCTCGCTGTCACCATCTCCAGGAAATGTTCCTTGAAATAAATGTGTGGTAAAAATATATCCAAATATTGATGCTTCCTCATTAAACAGAGTAAAGACTATGCTAAACTGAATTTGCACAAGCAAGAAAAGAGAGAAGATCTAATAGAAAAAGAAAAGTAATATCTGAAGCATCCAGGGAGGAGAGTTTTGTTTTGTTTTGTTTTTTTAAAAAAGTTAAGACAGGAACTGCAACCATGTGATTCAAGTCTCACCCCTATTTTATACTGTATCCATTGTGTTGCATGTCAAAAGGGGTTGGACTTTGATTGTGCAGCTGTGAGCACCATCTTCTAATGTTACTAATTTAGGCAATCAAGATTTTGTGCTCTATGGCAAACTATTTACAACAAAGGATTACACAAAATTAAAATTCTGCTCTCCTAATGCCTGGGATCAACTGCAACTAGACATAGGTACATCTTGAACATATTTTCAAGTTATGCAATGTTGGTTTGATGTTTGTGGGTTGGCTCTACATTTTTCTTATGGTCACTCTCAGATATTTTCAATTAGATTTTTGGTATAGACTCTTAGGACTATGTTGGAATTTTTATCCCCTTATGTGTGTGTGTGTGTGTGTCTTTTTTCCTCAGCATTGTATGTGTGGCATTTAACTGTCTCTCCTGATTTCATTTACAACAGATGGTATTTTTTCTGCTTTGCTACTCTAGCAACACAGAAATACTTTTCTTGGATTTAAATCAAGCTAATGTTCATGACTTCCTCAAAAATTTGTGGAAATTGTACCTTGATGAGAATCTTTGCAAAGCTCTTTATCTAAAACATCCTTCTAGCAGGGAAGAAATTACTCTTAAATAATTTTGAAAGCTCATATTGTTTTTGCATAAACAAATGGAGTAGAGTGTGCAAATGGACCTCTTAAAATCTAAGACAGAGGATAATGATTTTTTTAAAAAAAAATCTTACAGGCTTTGGATCCTTGCATGTCCTTCGTTTTTCAGAAAATCAGATAGCAGATAACAGAAAGATTAAGCATCCTCACTCTAACAAGCTTTGAGATGCATGGGACACTAAATGTAAATGTATCCAGCTGTCAAGTTTTCTATAACCTAACCCAGGGGTCTTCAAACTTGGCCCTTTTATGACTTGTGGACTTCAACTCCCAGAATTTCTCAGCAGGCATGCCTGGCTGAGGAATTCTGGGAGTTGAAGTCCACAACTCATAAAAGGGCCAAGTTTGAAGACCCCTGACCTAACCCCTATGCTTCCTTTTCAATGGTTAATAAAATAGCTTTTCTTTCCATTGAGAGCAACTGCTAAAGACTGGACAACATCCCTGTTTTGACTCCTCTCTATTGTACTCTGTGCATTCAGGATGGTGACACTTCTCAGTCTCTGAATAGGTTCTGTTCTCATCTACCTCCTGAGAATGTAGATGAGATAATGGTAATATGTTGTGTGCTCAGAGTCAATTTTTAATATTTCAATAAATGTAAGCTTAGTTTCCTATTTAATCCATCTGCTGATAAGGTAAGGTCAAAATATTTCATGAATTTGTCTGAGCACATCGTTGTCTTTTAAAAGATTTAAGCTGCATTTTTTTTCTTGTAAGGCAAGTGAGTACCTTAAAATATGGCTTTCTAAAACTGATTTGCTTTTTAAGATCATAGGCATCCACTGCTATATTGCCATTTTGCCATAATGTATGTATTTCAAATAATTTGATTTATTAATTGGTCTCATGTTCTGCCCTACTTATCATAAGTGTAATGCTGTATCTTTTTTTAAAAAAAATCTATTTTTCTGATCATATACAAATACTGGACCTATTTTATCAGTATGAGACAAACAAAATAATTTTATGAACAAACCAACAAACAAATAAGATCCAGGAGGATGTGATCCAAAACATATTGAAATCAACTGGAGTATTTCCACTGACCTTTGTGAGGTTTCATCAGGCCAAATATAATTCTAATCTTCCATTTTAGTAATATTGGTTACAATTGTTATGTGCATGGGGAAAAGGAGAGATAGACCTCCTATTATATGTTTCTGATATTATTTTCCAACATAATAGATATACCACTGGGAGGATTGATCACCTCTGACAAATATAACAGCAACATTTTGTTATGAAGTATCAATAATCTGAAACATAATTATGCAATCCAATATTCTGAGACTTATATTTTTTGGTACAGAAGGATCATCTGAAGTTCTAGAAATGTCCCTCATTATTCTTTTTACTATATTGCACTTTAAAAAGGCAGAGTGCCTACATGAAAGAGAGATTTGGGTAGGGACCAAGTTCCCAATAGTCTGTAATATCTTCTCTGATACCCTTATAGTGGCAATGTGGAAGACCATTGTTATTTCAAGGAGTTTAGTGACATATTGTGAATAATAATAATAATAATAATAATAATAATAATAATAATAATAATAATAATATTCTTTATATTAAGAAAAGTCTAGACGTTTAGAGATCATTTTGAACTTGCCTCCTTGTTTCTCACTCTTGATTGCCAAACAAAGTAGCAGTCTCTGTGTGGGGATCTTCATATATCTTTAAAGATTTTCCCACTGTAACAGTCTCAAAAATTCCATTCCCATCCCAGAGTCATATGCCAACAAGTCAAGTCAGGTTTTGTAGTCCTTATCATAGGAGAGCTATGAAGTCATGGTGCCAAGTTTTGATAAAAATTGTGGGGTTGTTGTCATTTGTTGGAACCTTCTACATGGAACTAGTGCTGGATACTGTGGAAAAAAATGACCACCCTTGGGGTCATTATTAAAGAGTTCCTGAAAGCCTGTCATTTGTGTTATGTTTTTACTGTAAATCTACTTGCTTGAACTAATAATAAAGCTTAAAATCCCTTTATTTACTGTTGTGCTTATTGTCTGTGGGTCCAAAAGAACCAGTTGTCCGGGCATCTGATCTCTGCTCTGGTAAAAAAAATGTCATTGTAGGATGTAACATACCGGTACTTTTACAAGAAAATAGTATCCTATTATTTCTGTTGTTCACATGATACATTTTTGGAGCCATATGATTAACATATACAATCAAGAAGTCACTCCCCTAAAAATTTTGCTTATCATTTCCAGTTTTCCTGAGTTGTGTCACACACACACACACACACACACACACACACACACACGGACACACACACATTCTACAAAAAGTTTCATATTTCTTTTCAAAGTGTGTTGTTAACGGATTTGCCTATTTAAAATGAAAGCATACTTTTACATTCCATCCTCTCCTCTCAATTTTCTGTTCTCTTTATTTTCTTCCAAATCTTTTATATTTTCTTTTCCTGCCGAATGGTAACACACATGTAAATTGCTGTTATAAATGAAATTTAAAAGCACCAAAGCAAACATAACAAAAAAGAAAAAATGCTAAAATAAATTGATGACACTTTTTAAATTGTTGTTAATTACATCTGTAAGTATCTATGTGGGGGAGATTTTTAAAAATGTTCTATGTTTATCTCGGCTTTACAAAATAAAGCCCACTAGTACAATTTTGCTCCCTAGGTGCAATCTTGTTCCAAATGAGTTGAACTTCATGAGATTCTCATGGCAAAGACAAATAATATTTACAGATTTTTACATTCACTGCTGTTCTCTGTTGGCTCAAAGTTTCTCCCACCTCACTGTGTGACACAACCAGGTGTCTGGCCTAGCTAACGTGATCTATGATGGCAATGCTAATTTGAAATTTTTATCCTTGGAAATTCCCCTTAAAGATATAGATTGTTTATCCAGTTAGAATGTTTATAAGTTTACAAAGTTTATAAATTCAGCTCACAATGAAATTAAGTATGACATACTATGTCTGAACAACAGGAGAGTCATTGTGCAGGCTGAGCTTTTGCAAATTCAAATTGCTATGCCATTTTAATTGCTAGGCTACTTTACTTTCTTATAGTTTTATCAAAGTAAAGGAAGGAACATATACAAATGAGCTCATGCCAAATAGGAAACTATTTAATTAGGTGTCAAGTTTTATTCACAAAATAAAAAGAACAAGAGTATCTACTTTAAAAGAAAAGCAGTCAAAAGCAGAAACTCCAGAAACCATTTTCTTCCTGAATCTTCTGCTGGACAATCATCTACCACTGAGGGTTGAAAAGAAGGAATGGAAGTCTTGTAGGTCATTTTGTTATTATTCTTTGTATACCCCTAAATTTTCCTGCTGCCCTTGCATGGTACTAACCCAATGCAAGTAACCAGTTTACTTCTGTAAGTGCTATTGAATGGAATATTTACATTTTTTCTTTCCTTTTTTATTATTATTGTTATTAAAATTTTGATTACATATCTTTGGATCAGGCAGAAGTACATTTTGGGCTGACCTTGATCTAACAATATCCTTCTCCACAATTTGTGACAGTGAATAGAATATAAGACAAATAAAAGTTTGATTTGCCATGTCATGTTTTCCATTCTAGTTCACAGATAGATTCAGAAAGCTCAGGAGGATGACTATGTTAAAAGACCAGGGGTCTTCAAACCTGGCCCTTTTATGACTTGTGGACTTCAACTCCCATAATTCCTCAGGCAGCTCTGGCTGGCTAAGGAATTCTGGGAGTTGAAGTCCACAAGTCATGAAAGGGTCAAGTTTGAAGATCCCTGTTAAATGGTAAAAAAATGAATATAATATTATGCCTTGATCAGTATGAAAATATGTGGATTAATGGATTGAAATTTTCATTGAATTATAATTTGAAAGGCATTTCTTATAAAATGTTCTATTGTTGATATTTAATTCCTGAGAAATGGTCAGTGATTTATAAGGGAATTAAATGTTGGAGACGTAATCATTGTGAAAGTGTTTTTTTATCATTTCCAGTGGACATGTAATAATGCCAAGAAGTAGTGAAACCAGATATATTGTTTGTTTCAGAAGACACTAAAAATGGCTTACAATTGAAACCAGATAATTTTCTTTTGGGTATCAGTCTGAAGGAAAACATGGGACTTTTGTTTCTGTATATATGCCAATGGTGGCAACTATATGCTCAGAAATTGAAAGATACACAAATTCTGAACAGTGGATTGTGAAATTAATTGAACTGGCAGAGATGCAAAAATTGACCATTTTTGAGGAAATATAAGAGTTTGTTTATCCTTGTTTCTGCTTGGAGAACACATTTGGACTTCTTGCTTGAGAAAGATAAAAATGAAATTTTGATTTTACAATTTCAGGATTAGATTTGTCATTATAGAAGTATTATGCATGTTTATTGCTACTGTTAGATACTGTATGTATACTTTATATTTTTAGTTTTAAGTTTAAACTTAAAGAAAGAGGTTATTTTATTATATATTTGTAACATTATTTAAATTATATATTTTGTATGATTTTCATATTTTTATGTTTTTTTCCTTAATATAGAGTAGGGATGCCGGTTGCATTATCCCAGCTCTAGCAATGCAAAACAAGTTGCAATACGTCACAACACGTCATGTGACACAGTGAGTTTGACACCCGTGATATAGAGTAAGAGGTTATTTTATTATATATTTGTATTTGTGCTAAAATGTCAGAAATCAGTCCTTTTTATTTTTCCCATATTTTTTCTTGACACTTTAAACTTTATTCCCTTTTTACTCCACTCTACCCCAATATTTCTGTTTCTATTAAGCTGTATTTTACCTTTGTTTTGATAATAAATTTGGTATGGAACACAGATAGATACAGAAAGTGTACAATTGGGAGGAAAATAAAATAATTTCTATGCTATTTATTGGTGAACTGATGCTATTTATTGGTGAACTGATGCAATAATAATATGGTCTAAAGTTCACCTGAGATTATAGGCTAAACTTTCTAGGTTTCCATCACAGTACTCCTGCAAGATCAAAATGTTATTATGAATTCCTCAGAAGCCATGAATGATAGGTTTTATAAAATAAAAATTACTTATGAGTTGTTCCTCTCTTTTTGTACTGTAAGCTGGAATGATATTTTCATTTCAGTGTAAAGGTCCTCTACAAAGAAAAGCAATACTTCCAGTTGTATGATATTTGAGAGTTAAGAGATTTGTGAAAAAAGGGGAATCTTGTACAACTTTTTTTCTCCAAAATGCCTTGGCTGCAAAAATGTTATGTATGTGAGAAACAAGGGGAGGAGTCTTCCGGTGGAAAAAAAATAATAATACAGAGGAAATTCTCAAAAGCTTCAATTGTAAAGTGAATATTAAAAATAAATGGCAATGAATTTTGAAATGGTCTGCCCAGCAACAGTGTCTCTAGTTACTTTAAATTACCTTCATTTTATTTCATATTTATTGGACATGTGCCCAAAGCGCAGTGTTCACGGAGCACTTTACAAAGTCCAACCTCATATCTGTCCTGCCAATTTTCACTGACCTTTCATTCCCTCATCATTATTACCCCTAAAAGGATTATGGCCAAAGGATGGAATCCTTTGGTTCAAACTCTTCCTATCATGCAAACCTCTCTCAGTCCAATTTGGAGCTTTCTAGACTCAAACAGGAAGAGAAACAGAAAGCTTTCAATGTTGAATTTATCTCTCTATAATTAGCATTTTGTCAGGGGAAATTCCACCAAGCTTGTGGGTTGTCCCGGAGACATAAAGAATGAACCTTAGTATTTTAGAAATAGGATAAGCTATCTTCACACCTCATCCAATAATATTTGGACTGCTTTTCCATGTTTCTGCCTTCACAGTGAGAAATCCAATGACCAGGCCAGATAAACTGATTGAAATAGAGAAAGGGAGAGGAGAGGGAGGAGAGGGAGAGGGAGAGAAGGTGATCTAACTTCATTATTGCATAAATTGCCTACAGTGAATCTTAGGCACTTCCCTTTGCCATTGAATTTCATTTGGCTAAAGCTAGAGTAAATTTTAAATACTTGATTGGAGAAGCATTTCAGTGCTTAGATGGGAATTGGAAATATAAGCATTTTTCTGGAAAGATTACATCTTGAATGATCACATATTAAAAAAAGGATACAAAGGTGTTGGTGGGAGTTTATGCTAAATATCGAATGTCTCTGGAGTAAAATGTGTCACTGTCTCCCATTCCAGAATTGCATGATTGTTTAGAAGCTACTCCACATGACAAGGAATCAGTATCATGCAAGTTTAGAGAACTCTTTCAGCCAAGTGCATTTGAAGATAGAGTTTTCACTCGTCATCCTCTAATCCAGAAATGTCAAACTCACGACATCACATGACATTGCACAATGTATCGGGACGGTTTTGACATTGCCGGCAATGGGGTGGGCGCGGGTTCCGCATGATGCGTCCAGCCCATGGGCCGACATTTTTACACCCCTGCTCTAATCAATTCCCCCTCATTTCAAAATTTGTCACCATTTCTCATTCTTTTTATCTTTCCTCTTTGACAGGTGCCTATGTGATTAAACTCTGGGTCAGCATTCTAGCTGCTAGCCTTTGAAGATTCCGATATGGCTCCCATTTTTCATAAACAAGTGTAAAAGACTTTTGTAATGACTTTTGATGTAATTTCCTAACCATATCATGTTGTAAGGCTTAATCCTTTACCTAGAAAGTCCATGAACTGCCAAGGAGGCAGCCTATATCATTTTATAAAGGAGCAACTTCATTTGGGCTTTCTAAGAAAAGAGCAGGAGAATCAGCTAGACTTGAAACATGCAAATTATAAGAAAAAGTTTCTGTTGTCAGGGTTGTGAGAAAGACAATGTTTCTCTGAAGTAACTACAGAAGTTTAAACAACACATGAACTCTTTGACATTGAATCATGTTGTCTGAAGACAGAAATGGTAGATTCTGTAAGACATGCCTGGGAGGACAGGCAAGTATCGCTGAGTGATTTATTGGCTGTCGGCCACCCTCTGAAAAGCTGCCTGTCAACACAACATGTGACATCTTTCAGATAGGGAACTCATTCAAGCAGGTCCATTGAAGGAACTGACATTGAACAAAAGGAGAAGAATAAAAGGATCCCCCCCTCCCTTTTCATTAAGGTCCAGAAATATATTTTTTTCCTAGAAAAGATTGCAAAAGATATAGCTCCAAAAGATCACAAATAGTTTATGACAGAGAGGCAGCAGTGAATCGAACAAATCAATGAAGATATTCTATCTATCAAATTTCCTGCCTCTTTACTTATCAGGCTATCTATGACTCTTAATAGCAAAGATAGTTTTTCTTGAAACTAAATTGGATTTCTTTCTTCTTCAAGTCAGATTCAAAACTATTTCATCCTCAAGTCACTTGTGCAGATTTAGAAAGAGATGCTGCATATAAGCTACCATGTACTGTAAATCACAGATAAGACTGGCACCCCTCAACTCCTCCCTCCATATTTGACTTGATTAAAGACATGGATGTGGCATTCAAACTGTCTCTCCCGATTATCATTCTTATTTTTTTTAAAGAAGCAGGAGAAGGAAGTTATTAAACAGAAGAACAGAAAGGATATCAACTATATTCCATTACATTTCAATTGGTTTACTGGGTTTTTTTTCTAAGTTAGATATGCTGTATATCTTAATTAATTGTAAATGGGAGTTGTAGTTGAGCAACAGCTGAGGTGCGCAATTTTCAAATAGCTAAGTTGAATAACTGACACTTAGGATTAGCATTGATGTTGAAAGAAACATAGTTAATAATTCTTTAACATCTGGTGTGATGTATAATTAGCCAGTGGGATTTATGATGTGAAGATCGGAGTTGCAATGCTTGGCCAAGAATTCAGCTTGGTAATTGTGAGCTACCACTATCTTCCCATGCAGCCTATTTCTCCACTTTCCTTTTTAAAAAGGGGAAAGTGCTACCATGACATAAAAAACAAGTGGAATACAAAATTAAGTGATATAGCATATACTAGTAACAGCAATTTATCTGTGACAGTTTCACCTTTTACAGTAAAATTATAATAGATCAATAAATAGCAGTGTTGTAGTGGAATCCAACAATAAATATATAGGTATGTATGTGTATGCATGTGGGTAATGGTTTCTACATCACCTAGCTTGGATGAAGAATAATCTCTCTATATTTTCTTTTATTTTGAGCAAAATAAATACTTAATCCTTTGTAAATTTAAAGACTGAATATGCAAAACAGCATTACTTGTGGAAAAAAGACTGTTTAAATCTTTATAGTTCACAAGTGCTGCTGAACTCAAAGTATTTACTTATTCACTTGTTTTGCAAATTTGTTACTCGTCCAATTACAACATCAAAGTAGTGTCCAAAAGATAATGTAATAAACATCATTATAAAATCCATTCTTTCTAAGGCACAAATCTCAAAACACTCAAAGCAATACATGAAAATAGAACACAAACTAAAATCTAGGGAAGGACTGTTCTTGTACATTTCAATCATTTTAAACATATATTACATTCAGTTAACTGATTGTGAATTTGTTTTTAATTTTAAAAACTGAATGTTATTATTATTTGCAAATGTCTCTGGCACCTAACATTTTGTATTCTGGAAATTTAATACATTTCATTTTTTTCTAATTTATACAATTTTGTATGTAACTTTCTAGAAAGTATGTTTTCTAAAGGATAATCTGTATTCAAAGTTTTTTTTAAAAAATAAAGCTATAACTAATGCATAGCTTTATATATAACATTCTCAAATATGCAATATTTTGGACATCTTATTTTGTAAATAAACATTTGTCTGTGTGGAATTTGAATGGGGAACATTAGATGCTGAATTATTGCTGTCCTGTCATTCAGTCCGATAAATAAGTATGGCGGTTCATACAAATTCTATTGCAGATTTCTTTTCATTCTTACTGAAGTTATGATAGACACAACATTATCAAAAGCCCTGAACACATTGCCTTAAAACATTTAATATGACAGCATACTGCAGTCATTGAGTTTAAATGGCATGTAAGAATAAAATAGTATTAACTTAGTGTCAGAAATGTGTTAAGACCATTTCAATGCCAGGCATAATGTAGGCTGAATTATGTCTGTCATTGGACAGCTATTAACATTTTGTTCCTATTGAATTTTCTTAAAATCAGCCATCAAGTAGACAACATTACAACAACAGTCTAGAAAGTCACAGTAAAATAAATGACAACAAAAGTGATAAAAAGGCAATCCAATTCATGCAGCTTTTGGGAAATGTGACATTTGGTTCCTCAGAAGTATGGGAGCCCCAATTTATTTAAATTGGTAATTTGTTATGCAGATGGGTCTCTCTAAAGCAAACACCACAGTTCTAACTATCCTAGTTCTCTCTCCCATAAAAAAAGGGAACAGAGTAAAGGTCACTAGTAAAAAACTTTCAGTAGATTTTAATGAAAATTTAGAAGGGTGTCAGTCCAGCTGTTTTCAACAGAATCAAATTTTAGAATCTTCTCTGGCAGAATATTTACCAGATTTTGGAAGTTGGCTTCCTAAAGAGATCTACCATGTCCTTCTATGGAAGTGGAGTTTAGATGCCCACAAAAACAGATTCCAGTCTGTTTACATGATAGAACTCAGTGTAAGCAAGGTTTAGTCTATGAAAATTTCATTTTAAAAAATCTTGCAGGATATCATTACTACTAGATAAATGAAATGAAGCCTTTAAAAATTATAGTACTAGCTATAGATGGTAGAAAACAATCTTCCTTAGTTTTGGAAGGATTCTGGTGGCAGGTAATGCTTTTCTTCACCATGCCATAACAGTCCTTGCTTCGATTAAGAAGCATGCCTTCACGATGAAATATAGACATGTGTTTCCTAATTTGAATCTTGGAAGGAGATGAATTATAATCATTTTACTTATTATTTTGTAGTGCTCTCAAATAATAATTTCTACCAAATGAAATCTTTTCCTTTCATCCGGAATGATTCATAAGCTTAATGAGCAATCTTCTCATTCCAAATATATAAAGGGCAGTGATGGTGTAGTGTGTGTGTGTGTGTGTGTGTGTGTGTGTGTGTGTGTGTGTGTGTCCTGGATCAATCCAGCACAGACCTGAAGGAAATTATAATTTCTTTTTGAAATACAATAACGTTTAGAGTAGAATGTGAATGAGCAATATATAGCTCAGAAAATATTGCTGAACCATTACTCCAAAGCAACCCCAACCAGTTGAATATAGGGCAAAAACATATTGAGATTTATATGTCCCTTACTGAGTAGAGACAAATAGGATGATAGATGCAAGGATTCTGTGCTCATTTAATTTATGGTCTTTAATAAGACCAACAAAACTGAGAGGATATAGTATGAACCAGTATAATGAAATATGAATTCAGGATAATTTTTCCAATAGCAATTGCAAATGTGCAAATTCTGTAGAAATGTCAATAGTCTGGTGTGCTAAGAAAATGCATACAATCTCCATTTCAGGTCAATGTCATCAGGATTTATTTCATATCTGTGGTGGTATGTGATACAGAGCAAAGAGGCAGCTCAGCCTTGAATCTTTGGTACACAGGAAGAGAGCCACAGTGGGCCGTCCCTAACATTTTGCAGGTTATATCTAATAGTTATGCAGATTTGTGCTTTAGTCTGGCAAGATTCCTGTTTATAGGCAAGCAACAATAAAGAAAGTATTCTGAAACAACTCCTTGGGTTGTTCTTGATTCCTTATGCTTGACAGTATCTGCCATTCCTTCTTTCCTTCCTTCCTTCATTTTTTAAATTTAATTTATATGCCACCCATTTTGCCATTAAGTAGCTTATAAGAAGGTAAAAAAGAATGATGCAAACATTAAAATATTAAGATAATAAACATTGACATTAAAAACTAACAAAAGTAGTTAAAGAAGGAAACAAGGTACAAATGAGGTAGAGGAAGACTCTTCTCTCAATCCAATAACCACCTCCAGTAAGACCCAACCCAATCAGGGTCATAGGCCAATTAGCAGAGTCGGATTTGAAGACCCTTATAAAAGGCCAAAATGGTAGGTGGTGAGCTAATTTCAGGGAGTCATGGCAGAAAAGGCTACAGTCACCTCCAGTCACCTTGCATTGGGCTTGCATATGTGTTTCCATGCAGCACCAAGATCAACTTGAGAAGTTGTGAATTGGCTGTTTATATTCTCCATAGCCTTTCTCTGGAGATCAAATGAGAAGCTAATTTGTTTTAGTAATGTTTTTTTTACTAATGTTAGAATATATTTTTTCCTACTAGATTAAGGTAAAATAATACATTGATCAGGACTGACCAGCTCTACCTGAGGCTAAATTTCACAATAAATAGCACCCTCTCTTATATTATCCCACCAGCAATATTTGTCATAAAAGAGTTTAGTATACAATTTACTTAATATTGTTAAGTAACTTTATATTATAATATACAGGTGGCCCTTGACTTATGACCAGTCATTAATGACCATTCAATATTACAATGGCTCAGAAAAGGTGCTTTTTGATCTGTAAAGCACTTTGGGCCATTGGAAAAAGTTGTGCCACCCCCTTTCCCTGCAGTCATGTGATTGTCTGGGTGCTTGGCAATCTGTTTGCACTTATGACCAGTTGTCATATGTCATATGTAACATATGAATGTGTAATCACCATCTGACTCTTTCCCTCTGTGGGGGTATAGGGGATATAAATCCTTCCTTAGCTATAGAAATGAAGTTTTGATTTTGGCGATTCCTGATTTTTTTTCTCCAGCCCAGTGCAGATATTCTCTTCTATGTATGTAGGGGAAGGGAACTGGTTAGCAATTACCCAAAATACAATTATGTGATCACAGTGTGAGTGTGTATGTGTGTGTCTATTGGAATTCCACAACTGGGTCATAAGTGACCAGTTATTAAGTGAGGACAATCTGTGATGTGGTCTTTTGAATGAGATCACTTTTACTTCCTGCCTTAAGTCCAAGAATTAATTTCAATTTTTTTCTGGCCTTTCAAAAAAAATATTGCAAGTCCTGGAAAATGAGTTTTTTTAATTGTTGTTCATACAACTGCAGTTTAACTGTTCCAGGATAATGTTGCAGGATCCAATCTGAGTCAGGACCAGAGGCCCACATTATGGAGAGAGAGAGAACTTCCCTGAGAGGATGTGTTCCAACACAACTCCAAAAGCTTGGAAGAATAAATCTCTGGTCCTGGTGACCGACCCAGATTGGATCCTGCAGAATAGAATAATTAGTGAAAAAGGTGAGCAGAGGGCCTTCAAAGCTCTAACTAACTCCAAGGTTCTGAGCTTTTGTGCAAGCCCTAAGTGAGGCAGCAAAGCCAGGCCTTTAGATACTTTTGAAAGACCAGGAGAGTGGAGACCTGCATCACCTCTGGGGTAGGATTGTTACCAAGAGCTGGAGTGATGAAAGAGAAGACTCTCTTCCTGTAATTTCATTCTTAGAGCTTGACCATCCAAGTTGTTTTCCTAGCTGGACATAAATGTAGCAGTACAGCAGACAGTGTCTAGCTGCACCCTTCTTAATATATGCAGCATTTATATGAATACATTTCAGAGTTTAAAATAAATACTTAGGAGATCTTTAGCATTAGATAATGTTACATTTTCAGCTCAACATTCCCTATGTAATAAAACTAACAGTTAAAAAAAAGGACTGGGAAGGAGAGCCTGTAAGTGTAAGATTGTTAAGATTCTGCTGTTTTTAGCTTTGTAACACGCTGATGTTGGAATGAATGCAGATTGGTTTTCAGTCATCAGTGAACCATCAGTGTTGTGATAATGTATACACTTCTTTTTTATGTTAAATTTGGATTGTCAACAAAGAGTTAAAGGGAGACTGGTATAGCTATACACTTCTTTCTAATTAGTCTAGTAATGTGATATTTTCAGGTCCTCTGATGTTTAGTCTATTATATCTCATTTTATATGGCAAATTATATATGAGTTCATTGTAACCTGACTTTGCTATTTGCAAGAATGACATCCTGAAGCATTTCTCCATAAAAAAGGATTTTCACAGCGGCTTCTGAGGATCACCAGCTTCATTGATTTCTACCCCTCTTTTTTTATCCTGCTATTTTCCAAACTTCATACAATTGAGGTATGATCTAAGATTGGGAGGCACCCTAATGATCTTCAGAAACATTTGGGACTACTATTCCTGCAATTACAACAATCCTTGATCCTGGTTTTGCACCATAGAGGTGATAGGAGTTAAAGCTCAAAGATGAGAAGGGCAACTTATGTTGAAGGAAATAATTTATGCAAAAACAGATGACCTGCCCTTTCAAGGGACTGGCCCTAGCTAATAAGTGAAGTAATTACATCCTGAGGCAACATCTCTGTTACGCTTTTCTGGCAATCACTGACATGACTTTACAAAAGCAGATAATATTCAGCCATCCCTGGGATGCAGAAACATGTTCATTATATAAGGAAATTAATTTAGTTATCTGTTCCTTGCATAAAGCACATTGTTACAGCTGTGCACTGACCTGCTCAGATTTCACAATGCGAAAGGCTGCTTCCTGACAGAGTACAAAATGCAGGCACAAAATCTGCACAAACCTCTTTTTTGTTCAGTTTCTATATCTTTTTAAAAATTATAAAAAAAATTCCATGGTGTCTTTTAATCACTGGAGATTTATGAAGTAGGAGTGATATAATACTTTCAATTAGATATATTTTACTGCTGTTATTGTTAATTATACAACTATTACATTGTTACATTCTAAAATTCTTATCACAAAAAAATCTAATTTCTTTGACACCTTTGGATACTGTCATTAAATTGGAAGTTTCAATTTTCAGTTATTTGGAGTACAAAAAAGAAACCATTGAAAAATAGGCTGAAGATTGATTTTCTTTGCTCCACTAACCTTGACTAACTTCCTTATCAAAATGGAGACTGCTATATCATTTATATATAAATGGTATCAATATGTTTGCTTTTCTCTTTGTGGGAGGAATGTGGCTGGAATGTAAAAAGTTACACTAGACACTTCCTAGAGCTCTCCCATAACAAGCAATCCTTCAATACTCCAAAAAGTGGTTTTTCAATCATGGGAAACTTCAGAATTATTTCATTATCATATAACCTATTAGAATTTCCATAGATGTAGAACAGGAGTGTCAAACTGCTGGCCAGCGGGCTGGATGCATCATATTGAAACTGCGCCCACCCCATTGCCGGCAATAGCAAAAAGGTTGCGATACTTCATGACATGTTATGTGATGTTGCGAGTTTGACACCCCTGATATAGACCATTGGGAATCATTCATATTACAGTGCTGTACAACTACAAGAAATAATAAGCAAGACTTGACTGATTAATCTATATAAGAATTAATGGTTCAGCTTCTTTACAGGCAAGTAGATGATAATAGGTAGTGAAGATCATATATCATTACTGGAATTAAATGCTGCTAACACAACTTACATAAACACTCCTTTACAAGATATTGCCTTCCCTTAAGTTATCTCCCCTAACTGCTTAATATAGAATATATAATTCATTTGAAGCACAGCTACATTTATTTGCTTGTCAAATAAGACCCAATTATGGGTTGAACCTAACTTACCTAAGAAATGTTATATGTAATTATTGTATACATTGATAGAAATATACCAACGCTAAACTATTCATAGCTTGCTTGATATCTGAGACTTTTTATTTTCATACAAACATCTCCAAATTCTTGTTTTTGCCAATACTTTGAATTTCCAAAGATAATATGTTGAATTTCAGTGCCACCCTTATTATGTGGCAGTTTGAATGAATGACCATGCAGGAATATAGTAAAAGCTATGTATAAGAAACTGACATTTGTTTGATGGATGGAGCAGGATGAAATTATATAAAGGTAAAGGTTCCCCTGCACATGTGTGCTAGTAGCTTCCAACTCTAGGGGGCGGTGCTCATCTCTGTTTCAAAGCCAAAGAGCCAACGCTTGTCCGAGGATGTCTCCATGGTCATGTGGCCAGCATGACTAGATGCCAAAGGCGCATGGAATGCTGTTACCTTCCCACCGTAGTGGTCCCTATTTTTCTACTTGCATTTTTACGTGCTTTCGAACTGCTAGGTTGGCAGAAGCTGGGACGAGTAACAGGCACTCACTCTGTTATGCGGCACTCGGCATTCGACCCGCCAAACTGCCGACCATCTGATCAACAAGCTCAGCGTCCCAACCCACTGAGCCACTGCGTCCCTCTGAAATTATATACTTCTGTCTAATCTACTCCTGGCATTTTCTGAATAGAAGGCTATCAAAAATGTGCAAATTGAACTTTTCTACCTAAAATCTGAAATCTGAAATAATTTCAAGCTTTGACTATAAATTGCAATTATTTTTTTCAAGCATTTCTACTAAGCATCTTTCTTTTTATTTATTTTTTTATTTTATTTTAATTCCATTTATATCCCGCCCTTCTCCGAAGACTCAGGGTGGCTTACAAGCTTAGCAGTAGCCTTCATTCTATGTATATGCCTGCTTATTAGGGCTTTCACACACACCCCAAGCGGCATTATTACAAAGTCAGCTTAATTGCCCCCAACAATCTGGGTCCTCATTTTACCTACCTCGGAAGGATGGAAGGCTGAGTCAACCTTGAGCCTGGTGGGAGGCGAACCTGCACTAATTGCAGGCAGCTGGTGTTACTTAAGGAGGCATTAGCCCACTGCTCTACCAAGGCTCTTTTTCTCATTCTCAGATAGTCATACTTAGTTTGGGGTCTTCAAATTTAAAAACTTCAGATTTAAAAACTTTCCTGACTACTGACTGAAACGATATGCATGCAGAAAAAGAATAGAAAGCAGATAGAATTAATGTCAGATACAAAGATGGGCTTTGTGTTTATTTTGCTTATTGTGTGCGATTAAGACATATAGGATTCATTTTTCCCTTTGCTTCCCTTTTCCCTTCTCCTCCCTCCCCCCTCCTTTTTCTTTTCTATTTTATTTTTGCTGCTCAGTATATTTAAATAATGCATCTGTCTTGTGCCAAGTAATAATGCAGTTTTAATTGTGCTTTTCAACCTCTGCTGCAGGAGTTAAATTAACGGCAGATTAAACATTCAGATTTGATTCCAACTGCCACTGTGTCTGCATAAAATGCCAGCAAGATAAAAGAAAAAAAATAGTAATTGGATCCTTAAAGTCAATTAAATAGGAGTATAGGAGTATATTACTTTTGTTTGTTTTATATTTTGTGCTATTTCCAAGTTTATATGATATCGATTGTTGCAGCAGAACTGGTCAAGGAGAATATTTTCTAGCACATAGAATGCTGAAGTATGTGAGAGAGTATTATTTTATATAGGTGAAAAAAGAACAAGAAATATCTAGCCTTCAAGGTATCTAAGAAAATATTAAAACCTTCATTTTTGCTAATAAAGAAGTATTCTTTAAAAAAAACTTGAAACCTGTTTTGATATTTATTTTTATATATTTATTAGATTTCTCCACACACACACTTTTATTATTTTCTAAGTATATCAAGATGGTGAACATACCTAATACTCCTTCCTCCTATTTTCCCACACAACAATAACCCCATGTGGTAAGTTGTGCTGGGAGAGACTGACTACCCAAAGTCAGCCAGCTGGCTTTCATGCCTAAGGTGAGACTAGAAGTCACAGTAGCCTAGTTTCTAGCCTGCTGCCTTAGCCTCTATACCAGACTGACTCTGGTGAGAGGGAATGTAGGACTAGAATTTGACACATGCCACTGGGTTGACCACTGAAAGAAAAGAAAATATATAACTGGTGCAAAATCTATGCAGTTTGCTGACTGTCGGTCAGAAATGAATATATAGGCTGCAGTTCTAACACTCTATGGTTAAGTAGCACCAGAGGGTTAGTCTAATGCCGTTGGCTGAGTGCAGTACCAGAAGCTGAAAGAGTTGGGCATAAATGACTTTTCCAAGCTCTTTATCAGAAACTTTATGACCTTGGTGGAGCAGTGGGCTAATGCCTCCTTAAGTAACACCAGCTGCCTGCAATTATTGCAGGTTCGCATCCCACCAGGCTCAAGGTTGACTCAGCCTTCCATCCTTCCGAGGTAGGTAAAATGAGGACCCAGATTGTTGGGGGCAATAAGCTGACTTTGTAATAATGCCACTGGGGGGGGGTGGTGAAAGCCTTAATAAGCAGGCATATACATAGAATGAAGGCTATTGCTAAGCACATTGAATTTGTGCTTAGATTGTAAGCCGCCCTGAGTCTTCGGAAAAGGGTGGGATATAAATGGGATTAAAATAAAATAAATAAAAATAGATTAGCCCACAGGCCAAACCAAAATAAAGAACAAAACACAAAATGTTATACAATAAACCATATGCAAAAATGGAAGGCAAAAAAAAGATTAAATGAAAAGGGTAAAATAAGGACTATGACATCCAGTTTCTGTGTCACCCCTACAATTTGCTCACATATGCAGATCTCAGCTGAAGTGTTTTATTCAAATGAAGGGCTGTATTATACGTGATTTTGGACTTCTGACGGCACATGAAATGCACTGTTTTAAAATAAGGGTTCCAATAGGTTGTTTGTCTAATGTGTGTTTCAAGGTAGTCATCTCTCTCTTATAACCTCTTCATCAAATGTTGTGGACAAAATAATTGGATGGGTCATTATTTCTCTAAATTGCTCTGAGGGAAGGAGGTACAGCCCAACCCAAAGTGGTAGAGAGCACCCTGCTTCTAAAAGCTCCTTGGGATCATTTCCCCATGATGTCTTACCTTTTGATTCATAATTTAGTGAAAACATGAAAAGACAGGAAGATCAAAATCCACTGGATTGTATTGAGGTAGGACATTTACACATGCACCTTTTAATGTGTAAGAGCAAGAAGGTGACATTCCACTATGAGAATTTCATCAGAATTACTTTCTTTGAAACAAATTTCAAAGAAAACCATTGAAAAGGAAAACAAGAAAGAACCTCACTGCTCACTTCTAAGCATGGAATAGAATAGAGCTGGAAGGGGCCTTGGAGGTCCTCTAGTCCAGCCCCCTGCTCAAGCAGGAGAACCTATACCATCTCAAATAAGTGACTGTCCAGTCTCTTCTTAAGAACCTCCAATGATGGAACACCCACAATTTCTGAAGGCAAGCTGTTCCACTGGTTAATTGTCCTCACTGTTAGGACGTTTCTCCTTAATTCCAGGTTGCTTCTCTCCTTGGTCAGTTTCCAACCATTGCTTCTTTGTCCTACCTTCAGGTGCTTTGGAGAATAGTTTGATGCCCTCTTCTTTGTGGCAAACCCTCAAATACTGGAATACTGCTATCATGTCACCCTTGTTTCTTCTTTCTCTGGGATTTGCTGCCCTACCCATTGCCTCGTTTCCCTTCTTCTATCTGCCAATTAACTCCCCTTTTACTGAATATAAATGTAGCACATTAATGGACAAATTCAATCCAGATGGAAAAACAAAGCAAAAGGAGGAATGTTATCAAACCTGAGGATCAATGGTCTACCTCATGTGGATCACATTGCCACTAAGGTATCATATCCAGATCTGCACACTCCCCATTAAAAAACTCCATCTAATGCTTTAAAAAAACCCCAAACTGTAATTTATGTAAGAAGAAATAAACTGAAGTGGTTGCCGGAAACATAGGCATTAAAAGTGTAATTCCTAGTATTTAAAAAGAGAAAGAACATTAGAAAACTGACTTGATAAATGAATGTTTTTTCAGTATCTGTTGACTATGTTTCATAAAAATCTCTTTGGTCCTCTGAAGTTAATAGCTGTTTAATGAATGCTTTCTTATAAAGCCACATTTTGCAGTAGTTCTGTTATTGACTTCATAGTGTTTTATATTTTATTTATAAGCTCACAAACCTTACAATGAATAAAGGTGTTACAAAATGCACTCTGTAGAGAAATAAGATGGCTGCCTATCTGTTCCGGGCCCAGTGCTCTTCAACATCTTCATCAACGATTTGGATGAGGGGATAGATGGGGAACTCATCAAATTTGCAGATGACACCAAGCTGGCAGGAATAGCCAATACTCCAGAAGATAGGCTTAAGATACAGGAGGATCTGGACAGACTTGAACACTGGGCACTATCTAACAAAATGAAATTCAATTGTGAAAAAAGTAAGGCTCTACATTTAGGCAGGAAAAATCAAATGCACAGGTATAGTATAGGTCAGGGGTGTCAAACTCAATTTCATTGAGGGCCGCATCAGCATTGCGGTTGCCCTCAGGGGGCCGGGTGGGTATGGCCTGGGTGGGCGTGGCCTACTGGGTGGGAATGGCGAGAGTGCATATGGCCTACTGGGTGGGCGTGGCCAGCTCTACATCGTTCGCATCAAGGGTGCCTATGGGGTCCTGGGCAGGAGTGGGACAGATCTGAGGGTCTCTGGCAGAAGGAAGGTCTCTGGGCCAGGGCCAAGGCAGTGGGGGCCATTCCCTCCTTGTTTCCAGGATGGCTTCGCGGGCCACATGAAACCACTTCACGGGCCGGATCCGGCCCCCGGGCCTTGTGTTTGACATGTCTGGTATAGGTGGTACCTTGCTCAATAGTAGCAACTGTGAGAAAGATCTCAGAGTCCTAGTGGACAATCACTTAAATATGAGCCAGCAGTGTGCTGCAGCTGCCAAAAAAGCCAACACAGTGCTAGGCTGCATTAACAGAGGGATAGAATCAAGATCAAGTGAAGTACTAATACCACTTTACAATGCTTTGGTAAGGCCACACCTGGAATACTGCATCAAGTTTTGGTCACCACGATGTAAAACAGATGTCGAGACTCTAGAAAGAGTACAGAGAAGAGCAACAAAGATGATTGGGGGACTGGAGGCTAAAACATATAGGGAATGGTTGCTGGAATTGGGTATGTGTAGTTTAATGAAGAGAAGGGTGAGGGGTGATATGATAGCAGTGTTTCAGTATCTCAGGGGCTGCCACAAAGAAGAGGGAGTCAAGCTATTCTCCAAAGCACCTGAAAGCAGGACAAGAAGCAACGGATGGAAACTAGTCAAGGAGAGAAGCAATCTAGAACTAAGGAGAAACTTCCTGACAGTTAGAACAATTAACCAGTGGAACAACCTGCCTCCAGAAGTGGTGAATGCTCCAACACTGGAAGTTTTTAAGAAGAGACTGGGCAGCCACTTGTCTGAAATGGTATAGGGTTTCCTGCCTGAGCAGGGGGTTCAACTAGATGACCTCCAAGGTCCCTTCCAACTTATTCTTATTATTATCTTTTTTCCTTCTGTTTTTAGTAGAGCTTGGCAGTACTTTTTATCTCTTTTATTTTTCAGTTAAAGAATCGGAGCTGGGCAACTTTTTAAAATGATGGAGGTGAGTAGCTTATTAGTGTAATAATGGGATTCTTATTTTGGTGATTCTTATTTTGATTAATTAATAAGGAGAGGTGCATGAGTCCAAGGGACTTTGTATATATGAAATAAAACAGGAGAGAAGAAAAATAAATTGATGGAAGAATAGCTATGGGATGTCAAGCCTTTCAAGAATTTGGCAGCCATTGCTCTGAATCTTTAGTTTTCATTTAGCAGCTTCTCTTCAAAGTGTGTAAGTATCAGGAGAACCCATGAATACCATTTTCTGTTCAACTGTCTATGAAGAAAGGAAACAGAAATTAGTGTTGTGGAAAGATGGAGGAAAATTGGTGAAACAAATTCAGTTTTTGGACTTTTTATAGTTTACAGTTTTTATTAGTTTATAATATAAAACACAAAAACAAATAGGAAAACAAGGGAGGGAAAGATAAAAAGAAATGTGTGGAAAAGAAGAGAGAAAAGGGAAAAAAAAGCATTGATTTCTGACCCCTCTGGTGCAGTAGAATAAAACAGTTAAATCAAACCTCAACTTTTTATTTTTACATAATAGTATAAACTAGCCATTTCTATAACAACAAATCCACCTAATCAGTAAAAACCAAAATCAAAGTTTCATTTTTTTTTCACCTGAAGCACAAAGTCCAGAAGCGGTTTCCAAGTAGAAACAGTAGAAAGTACTTACTTTTTTTTTAATCAAAGCACTAAATTTGCCATCTCTGCTAATTCCATCAGCTTTTGCAGTCATTCATCCATTGTGGGGATAGAAATGCCCTTCCATTTTTGTATATAAAGTAGTCTTGCTGCTGTCAACATATATAACATCAAAGTTCCAATTTTTCCCCCCTCAAATCTTTTTCCATTAAACCCAAAAGAAAAGTTTCTGGTTTTATTTTTATGTTCACTTTAAGAATTTTCTGTATTAGAATATGAATCCTACTCCAATATTTATTTGCTTTAACACATGTCAATTTTGAGATTTTTGACTCTGAGGTGTTCTTTTTTTAAAAAAAAAAGATTTGATCAAGACTATTTACTTTAGCAAATTTTAAATTTAGGAAGGTATTTATGGATAAGATATTGTTTCTATATAGTGAGCATTGTTCCAATAGCTTCATTACCAAGATGTTACCTATAAATTCTGCTGGCTTCAGCAAAAAAAATCAAAATGGTTTCTGTATTCTTTCAGAATTCATGTCTATTCTTGGTAGAATAGAAAAGTTGAGAAATTATTCTGCATTGAAATCACATATAATACAGGTGGAGGATTTCTTTTATTTATTTATTTTTTGTTCTTGAATTTACTAGGGTTAGCAGTGTCAAAGAAATCTATTATGAATTTCTTTTCCAGCAAAATGGTATAATTCAGAGTATATCAGTCAAAACCAATCATGTAGGAAGAGGCACATAATTTTCAGAGTCCAGTAGTATTTGTCTAACGTTTTTCAGTCCAAAGGCTGCACAGAAAAAAAACATAAAAGTGCATGTAGTCAAAGAAAAGAGATAATGTGTTTAGAGCAGGGCTGTTCAACCTTTTCATCCATTGTACCACTTTTAGGATATGGCAACATCCGATTACCACCAGTCACCTAGCAAGGTGTCAAAAACTTGATGACCAAAATAAAAAAAAAGGAAAAAAGTGATGAAGTACAGTAGTCCTCGACTTACAACAGTTCACTTAGTGACTGAAGTTACAATGGTACTGAAAAAAGTGCCCCCCAAACCACATTTCTGTTGAGGATTGGCAGCGGGGGTGGGGTGGAGGGTGTTTGGTTTTTATTTCCCCCCCTCTGTTGGGTGGTTGCAGCAGGTTTTGGTCACTTCACATGACCCTGGGACACTGTGACCGTCATAAATATGAATCAGTTGCCAAGCATCAGAATGTAAATCACCCTGGAGATGCTGCAACATTCCAGCTGATCGGCGCTTTTTCTGGGCTCAGCAGATATGCCGGGATCAGTGCCAAGCTCCAGCTGGAGCCTGGCGCTGATCCTGGCACTTCCACTGAGCCCTGACAGCCCCAAAGAAGCTCATTCCCCTCCCCCGCTACCACTTTTCTAGGATGGTTATGTACTACCTGCCAGGTGCTAACGGACCACAGGTGGTACCCATACCACTGGTTGAAAAGCCCTGGTTTAGAGTAAAAGCCCCATTTTTTATTTAAAGTCATCCATTATCCCTTCAGCTGACCCCAAGTCTTATTCCCACAGTGGAACCTTCTCTACCTTCTGTTGTATTAACTTAGGGTGCTTCAACATCACGAACATCACTACTACCCAATTTGTGATAAATGTTTTGACTCTGTCCCCCAACTGCCTTCTCTTTTACAGATCTTGAAACACCTTGAACAAAACTATGACACACAAAAGAGAGAGAGAGAGAGAGAGAGAGAGAGAGAGAGAGAGAGAGAGAGAGAGAGAGAGAGAGAGAAGCATGAAGTCAAGAAGAGTAAGAATTTCTACCAGTGGCTGAACAGATCGGCTACAAGGTCTGCATATTGCTAGCACTGATAAGACTAGCTCTGGTGTGATTTTTACTTACAGTGAAACTACTGATCAGTTGACTTGGATCCTAGACAAGAAATGTCTTGTGAGCTCAAGCATACCAGGATCTGGTTCTAAATTGCCATAGAAAAGTCTTTGATTATATCAACGAATTAAATAAAATTAAATAACAAAACTTTTAAGTATAAAGAGCAAACGCTTATATAGGAAGAACAAAGGGAATGTTGGCTGATTTGGGGTAGGGTTCCATCTGAGTTGCCATAATCAAAGCCTTATTAGCCTCTTTCCATTGGTACTCTAACCTAAAGAATAAACATGTTCACATGCAAAGAGTTGGATCATCAACCTAGCCATGGGCAAGGTACTGAATCCATGACTTTTCTCTCCACCGCATGCATACATTTCTATTATTAAGAATTCCCTCTATAGCATCAGAATGTTTCCTTGTTTTACAATATTATTGAAAAGGAACTGACTTTTCCATAGAAATATTCTATTTCCAGTCTTGACTTTCCAGCTAAGCACAGGTCAGATTTAGCTGATTCAGTGAAATTTCTCACACTGTTTCCTCTATTCTCAAAATAGAGAATTTCCACAGATTTTCCATCTTTTTTTTTTAGGCAAACATTATTAGGACTGAGCAAATACTCAAATTTGATTTCACATGGTTTCTCATTTTTCCAGTCTTTTTTTTAATACTTAAAGCAAATAAAATGGTTATGCAACACATTTTCAAGCACATTTTCTTGCCATATTGATTTTTATATGCCTCATGTTCATAATTTTCAGCAAAGCAACATTACTGAATGTAATACATGTTTACGTTCTTTCTACCAATAAATACATGTTAGCACATTTCTTCATAATCTAAGAATAAACTAAGCTAATACTTAGCTAATAATCTAAGCTAATACATACTCCTAATATATATTCTACAAGAAATACAAGGTATATTTTTTTCTCGGTCTTTTAGGATTGATCTGCATGACCTGCTTGTCCCAGCACAATTATATGCAGTCAACTGCGCCTTCAGGGCAGGAATGCCTGAGACTGTCAACTACTTGCTTCTGGCATATTGAGGAAGCAATTTTCTTTTCTTTTATTCTTTCTTTTTTATTTTTTTATTTTTTTTATTAAAAAGTTTTAGAATACATTTTATCTTTAACAAACAAAAAAAAAAAGAAAAAGAAAAAAAACCCAGCCCCTTTCCCTCCCACCCTCCCCAACCCTCCCCAACCCCACCCTGCCTTTCCCCTCCCCCCCCCACTTCCCAGAGCAGAATACAGGGTATAAAAATACAAACAATCATAATCTAGCTTACGCAAACAATCCTGAACTATATAGACTATCGAACTTTAACTCATATAGATAAACTCCAAACACATATATATACATCATATCAATAATTATTCAAAAACAAGATAATACTTTTCAATCTACCCAATAAAAACAATCACAAATAAAACAATTTATATCAATTGTCTAAAACTGTTCTTCTTCCCAACTAAGCTATAAATTCATATTATCCTGATATATTATACAAATTAAAATAACATAGATTACTTCCAAACTTAATTTTTTTTATATAATCACATCATTCTTATATTCTTCTTTTTTTTCTTTTTTTTATTTAAAAAGTTTTACAATACATTTTGACTTTAATCCCCCCTCCCCCACCCCTACCTAACCCTCCCTATCCCTCTCCCCCATTCCCTCCTCCCCCCCCCGACTTCCCAGAGCTAAATACAGGGTATAAAATCAAAAAACAAACATAAGCACCCCTATGTTATCAGCAATAAACTATTAATTCTATCTCCCTCTAGCTCATATAAAATGAATACAAACAATATTAATATTACAAATAAAGTAAAAAAGAAAAAGAGGAAAACAGAAAAAGAGCTTTACTCAGAATAGATTTTCTTAATCCCAGTCCTTATTCATATTAATTTCAAAAAAAAAAGAAAAAAAAAACTTTCACCTACTATTTACATTCTCCAACCTTTCTCTAATTTCTAAACAAATTCTCAGTTACGCGCCAAAAGCGCCTATCTCTATTAACCTTAATAATCTCCAACCAAACTAAACTATGATCAAAAATAGTTCTTGCATGTATCACGCCAAATGTCTCGCAGTTCCAAATCATCCTTGAGTTCAAATAAAAAGAGTAAAAAAAAAAAAGGTTTAAGCAGTCTGTAAGACAACTTGTTGTTAATTAGGAGCTTGCATACCCATTCTTAGTTCAACACATACTTTTAGTCCATAACCCTAATATACTTTTCTAACAAGCAAATAACATCAGTCTTAAATTGTGTTAAATATTAAAAAAAAAAAACTTTCTTTCTCCTCTATGATAAATTTAATCCATTGACATTCTAATTTAAAAATTTAATCACCAATCTTAACGCTCCAAAGCTTTTGGAGCACGTCTGTCATGACCCCCAAAACTTCTTTGGACCGCGCCCCTCCCACAGCTTCACTGTAAGTACACTTTGGAGATTCCATAACTTTCTGCTGGTCTTGCTCTTGCTCTCGTCTCGCTCTTCTTAGGGCGGCACGCATCATCCTCTGGCCTCCTGCAACATCCGATGAAACTGTATCTTGATCCCCTCCAACACCATTGTCCTCTATCTGTCTATCTGCAACATCTTGAAGCTTTCCCTCGCCGTATCCCTTTACAGCTTCCAAAAATGATAGGGGGGTTGCTTTTAACACATTGCTATAAAAATCACGTGCCTGGGCCACAGTAACCAGACGATGTCTTTTACCTTCATGCGTCACCACCAGTCCAACTGGAATCTCCCATCTAAACTTAATATCACATTTCTTAAGTTCCTGTACTAGAAATGCAAATTCTTTCCTTCTCCTTAAAATCTTCGGAGGAATCTCTTTTAAAACCAAGACTTCTTGCTCAGCCACTACCAATTTAGTATCATAAGCAGCTTGAATGACTTCATCTCTAATTACTCTCTTTGTAAAATAGACCACCACATCTCTGGGTAACTTCCTCTGTCTTGCAATCCATGAATTTACACGAAAAATTTTGTCCATATTTCCTTCAATTTCAGATGCTGGCTGGCCCAATACCCCTTCCAGAGCCTCAGAAATCAGCTGCTTTAAATCTTCTTTACAATTCTCCTTTAAACCCCTGATTCTAATAGCATACTGCATCGCATCATTCTTATATTCTTATATTCTATTACCTACTCCAATATTGCCCATAAAAGTATTACAAATTAATTTCAATCACACATAAAACAATTTATATCAGTTTTATAAAACTATTCTTCTATCCAACTAAACTTTAACATACTAAAACCAAGTTTATACAACCTTTCCTTCTCCTAATGTATTATACAACTTAAAATACCATACATTACCTTCCAGGCTTAAAACTTTCCATCCAAATAACAAAGCATAACCTACAGAATATCAATAAACACTACTACAAATCTTCCCAATTAAATTTTCATAATCATCTTAAAAATTTTCTTATGTTTTCCTGCATTGCAACCAAAGTTGTGCTTTTTGACTTTTGCCTACCCAACAAGTGCAGTCAAATTATGCTGTGCTTCATTTTACTATAGGCAAACACCTCCAGTGCAGCTGGCTACTGTATGCTATGGCAGGAACATCCTACACCCCTTCAGTCATTGGTAGCTCTCCTCCTCCTCCCCCTCCCCCTCCCTTTCCCCCACTCCAAATCACAATTGAAATTGTGAATATATGCCACTTTTCTTTACTAGTTCAAGTGTCATGAAAATTGGTGAAAGCATAATCCAACTTTCCTTCCTTCCTTCCTTCCTTCCTTCCTTCCTTCCTTCCTTCCTTCCTTCCTTCCTTCCTCCCTCCCTCCCTCCCTCCCTCCCTCCCTCCCTTCCTTTCTTCCTTCCTTCAACAAAGACAAGATGGTATCAAGTATGAAGATGGTATCAAGTACTAAGTGCCTCAGTAATATTGGCTAAAAAAGAAAAAAGAAAAGGTAGAAATCTTTATTTTAAAGTTGGTTTCTGTCAAAAAATATTATATAATTAAAATACCAAACATAAAATAAAATAAAAAAACATAAAATACAAAAACATGAAACAATTAAACATACATACAGTCAGTTGTGTCATAAAAGTAATCACAGTCTAACAAATATCAAATAATTCAATGGTCTGAAAAAGTTCTAAACAACATAGTTTTTCAGACATGGTCCAAAGGACCATATAATTGTAGCTTAAATCACTTTAGATTTAATTTCATATCACAAAATATATCAATCTATTTAAGGTAGATTGAATGATTCTCAAAAAGGTAGATAATTCACCAAATATATTCCTTTAATGACTTGATAATTCTATTCAGATTTATGTGTCCTCGTGAGTGTTTTCATTCAGTTTCCTGAGCAGCAGATTTTTTTTTAGAAAAAGCATGATTAATTTAGCAGCAGAATTTATTCTCTAAGCACCTATGTATAAATACTCTAACAGCAGGAGTCATGCTTGATTGTGAGCCATATGTTTGCCAGCCTTTTAATGTATAAGCATCTGTATTCTTAGACAAATGGGACATCTTGCAAACATAATTTACGAAGTTTATTTCTCTTCTTCTTTGTTGTTTTTTTTCTGGTAATAATCCTCACTTTTGTCTTTCCAAGTTTCAGAGTAATGTTTCTTGTGCCAAATGAAGCATATGGGAACAAACCTTCTGTTTTAATATCATTTTTTTGTTCCTCAGGTGTAAGAGAATATGCTGCCACTGTGATCAAAAATTTTTTAAAATGGCCAACTTTAATATTTTCCTGAGAGTGTTTTTGAAGGGTCACTTTGTTGTGACAAAGACTTGAATAAAGAATTTCTTCAAAGCTGTCCATTGTCTTTATGAGAAGCAAGCATGTTGTCTCTTCTGTTTAGTGGTTCACAGAGGCCTTTGTGCCCAGACAACACCTGTGCAGAAGTCTTTTTTTCAAATTCTCAAATTGTCCTAAGAAGCTTCAAGATGACACAAAGGCCTTTTTGAAGAGAAACACATTGTCTCTTTCTTTGATGAGGAGAATCAAGATGATTGTCAAGCCACCTAGATTAAGCCTTGTAATTTCATTAGATTCATTTTATCACTACGGTTAGATTAAAATATGCAGAAGAACCACAAGATTCACCCCAAAGAGTTACAAAGAGTTACAAAGACAGATACAAGAGCTACATAAAGCAGGAGAAGCATTTGGCTTAAAAATACACTTGAAAAAGAGCCAGGTTATGTTTAATAAATTCACCAAAGAAAGAAAAAAAATATATCTGAAGAAGAACTAGACATAGTAAACACTACATATATCTTGGCCAATGGTTCTCAATGTAAGGTGATACAGAAAAAGGAAATTGAATGTTGTGTTAAATGTAGGCAATTGGAAAGAGCAATCCATATAGATAGATTTGTTTTCATGTAGCAGCTATTCTTCATCCAAGTATAAAAACAGATTGCTACATATTTGATAACCTTTAGGATTAAGACCTTTTTAATCTCCTATACACTAATTTACTGGCCAGGAAGACAACATCTCATATAGAATGGAGATGAATGTGGAGGCTGATTTTAGCAGCAAGCAGAACATATTGGACAGGAGAGTAACACATACTTGTGTCTCTTAGAAAGAGGAGAAAGGTAGTACAACACCTAACTCCATCCAGATGCAAAGAACAAGGATACAAATAGTGATGTGCTGGATTTGGTATGTTCCAGTTTGTAATAGCTGATTGTTATATTTTTCTGGACTTTTGTGACCTAGTTGAGAGTTGTGATGCCTAGTGTACCAATCTGCTATTTGGTGGTTTGTGACTCAGTGCGACACAATGGAGCCAGCAAAGCTGGTCATAGCACATTTATCATCCCACCACTGGTTATAAATATATTGTAATATTAATGTAAAATAATGTTCTCCAACCCATATAAATCTCTGGTTTTAGCTACAAAATTGTTTTCTCCTTTGTTCTATCAGCAATATTTTGAACTAATTATTAGCAAGTTCTTTGGCTTAGAGCAAATAAAGAAGGAGCAGAAGAAGAGGATATGAAAAAGGAAGCATCTAACCCACCCTTGGCTAATTTCAGTAAAATTATGTATGATTGGACCTTGGAGCAATGTTAGTATTTCAAATTGTAAACATTTATTGAAGGAAGGTCACAGGAATCAATCTCATTGGCTCTGGGCATGTGAAATAATGATATATTTAATTAGGTAACTGCTTTGGACCTTCATAATACAGCAGCCCCCTCCCTTTAGACTAGCTGTAAATGCTTCATCAATACTTAAATCAATGTAGCATTTTGGTATTGCATTCAGACTGCATTAGAGATAATGGCAGGCTTTGACTTACCAACGAACAATGGAACATTTTGATTTCCCCATGCAGAAAAGAATATGTTGTAAGTCCCGAATCTTTACAGCAATGGGTAACCTTAAACCAAAGGGCATTTATGGTTACTTACTTAAGTTAATTCTACAGTGTTGTCTGTTTGATCATTTATTTATTTATATCAGTTTCTATGTCTTCCTATCTCAACAACATGACCATGTGCTTTATGGACTGTTCAAGAATGTTATACGTTTGATAGATGTATTGTGATGCACGCATGTATAAAATGGACAGGGCTTCAATCATGGACCAGTATCTGTCATCTTGTAGTTTCTTACACTACAAGACATACCCTCTCTGTTATTTCTTAGTAGTTAAATTTCTGAACGGTGTGATAACACAGGAATCTTGATCCTATATCAATCTCTATTATAGTTGCAGATCTGTTTCAATAGAAACTTTAGTCCTTGCTTTCTTTTCAATGTTGTTTGAAATTTTCATGTGAATAAAAGCTTCTGAGTCATTTAAATATGAATATTTTTTGGGGAGGGGCTGTTGTGTCTCTTGGTGATTTGCAGTGTGTGGAGAACATCTACATCAAAAACCACCACCACAAACAAAGTTCAATGGTCCCCTATGAGCTCAGCTTCAAGTTGGATTCAGATACTCCAAATTTTTTTTGTATAAAAGGAAAACAAACAGACCTAGCTGACTGTATAAATTAAAAGTAACATGCTGTTTACCTCTCAGAGTAGAAATAAATTTGCTTTCGGAAGAAACAGTACAGTGAGGAAAGGTTTCTTCCTATCTACTGTTTATAAATGCTCACTTTACTCAAAGCACTCAAGGCTGGAATCTAGAATTCCTGGAGTAACAAACATGTTTTAACTTTAATGAGATTATTTTGAGAAAAGTGATTAGCAGTTAAGAATTTTAGTGTTAGGCTTTAGATATTGAGAAATGCATACAAACAACTGTTAAGCACTACACCATTTTATTTCAATCTTAATGACAATATTAAGTGTAGATTAACTTCAAAGTGAATTCTAAGCCGGCATAAAATATTTGTTTTTTTCAGAAGGAAGGGGGCAGTAAAAGTGCCACTGCAAGCCTTTGAATTTAAAATTGTGAAAGGTATTGTGTAAACATACTGTTCATTACATGAGTAAACATTCCAAGGTTAAAGTGATAACATCACAGAGAGTAGAAAAGGTTACCTACAAATGAACGTTTCAGTATTGAATTGATTTTTAGAGAGAAAATAATGGGAATAGGGACCAAAGAGGAAGTCAATATTCTACCCACAGTGTTGTGGGCATTTAATATACTCGTAGTTGTCATCGGGCTTTGCACTGCAACAAATGTTGGTATTAAAATTAATAGGAAAGCAGAACAGATACCTGATGCACTCACTCTAAGGATCCCTTTTTTTACTTAAAAATCTATGAGTGTATTTAGTGCATGAAATGGGAATGGACAACCTCTAGCATTGCTTTCCCATTCTATGAGAGAGAAAGCAGTGCTACACTTCTTCCTCGCAGTTTTTTAATTATTATTTTCCACTATTTATTCATGTGGATGAAAATCTATGAGCGGAGGACTATTTTGTTCAAGTATGGTTCTGAATGTTTTAAATATCTATGCAAATCTAGCAGACTTCCTGTCTGTGAAGTCATGTTTCAATTCCAGGTAATTCGGTCTTCCTTTTTCTCATAGGACTGTAATCAACAAATGGAATGAATAGATGAACAATCACTTAACAACTAATAATCATATTTTAAAGGAGTAATTCTGATGAAAATTTTAAATATGTGGATATCTGGAAACAGAAAAAAAATCATTTTATATATTGCTGAAATGTGATTAATGCATGAAGGAACAAGTCAGCTCATGGGCATACTATCACCATACTAATCCTAACAATCTAAAATGAAAATTTGACAAGCCAAATTAGTAAAAAAAAAACCTGGAAACTTGGGGACGGTGTGTGTGTTACATATGTTCTGGATCAATTTGCAGTACTTTAGAAGTAGCCCTATACTTCTTGATCCTAAACTTTCACTAGATTGCTACCTGATAATATGGTTTACATGTTTGTTTGTTTGTGGCAGTTGTGCCTTGCCAATTGTCAACATTCTGGAATGGCTTGGCTTTACTACCAATTATGCGTTTGGCTTGACTAATTCAATGTCTTTTGTGTCGGCTGGCTTGAATATTCCCAGTGGTGGAAAATGTGACAACTAAGCTGCTAAGTAGTGCATGGAACTAGGCTAAAGTAATGCCAATTTTGCAATGCCTTTCCAATTGCTTTGCCGGGACAGTTTAAGGCAGGAGTCCCCAACCCCCAGTCCCTGGACTAGTATGGGGCCACGGCATGCCAGCAACCAGTCCGCACAAGCAAGGAAAGCCCCATCCACAGGATACAGGCAGCACACAAAACCATGCCCTCTCCAGTCTGTGGAAAAACCTTTCTCCATGGAACCGGTCCCTGTTGCCCAAAAGGTTGGGGATCTCTGGTTTAAAGTATTGCTGCTCATGTATAAAGCCTTAAATTACTTGGAGCTTGACTATGGAATCTGTCTAGATTTTAAAATACTCAAAAAATGTGCTTTTAATGGTGGTAACAGCAGTCTTCTTCTCAGCTGGGGCATTGTTACAGAAGTTGTACTTGGCTATTATTCTCTCTACTTATGAAAGACAATGCTTTTTAAGCAGGCTATAATTGAATTACTAAAATATTTTTATTTTAATATGGTTTTAATTGTTTTATCTTACAAATAACTGCTAATTTCTATTGTACTTTCTAATGTTGGTCTTCACCATGGTCAAATTGTGACAGAAAAGAGGGGATGAAATTTAAATGAATAAATATTTAAACAGAGGCAACTCTAAACTCTGAAAGACAGAGGGATCTATAAATATTTAAATTACAGTAGATGCTTGCTGGAGATCTAAATTTTTGACAAAGCAAATAGAGTAGGACAGGACCGAGTAACGATGGAATCAGGGGAGGTTTAAAGAAATGAGCATAACCTATCTATCCAAATTCAATCTGCTTCCTTTTAAATTCTGAACAGAGCAATAGGTGCACAGTTCATAGTTGGGGCTTTGGGTGTATCTTGCTTTGAAAGGCAAAACACAGACATAATGAGTTGTATGCAAAATTCTAATCAGATAAACTTTTCATTGCCTGGACTTCACTATTTTATGCTGTTTCATATATTAAAAAATCTCATTAGTCATTTATGCATGATTGCCAACATTTCCATTCATATTTAATAGACATTTTGATATAATGAACATCTCCTCCCCTTATTATTTTCTATTAAACCAAAGGACCATTTTATTATTTAAAGTGTTAATTTGAGCAATAGTTTGGCTTGAGAAAGACATAAATATAATTGGATTGACTTTCACTTCTGGCAAAGCCTGAATCTAGAGCAAATGGGAACAATTTAGGATTTTTTTAAAAAAATTCTCTAATTTGGTTTGCCCTGATTCTAAGATCTCTATGAAATTCTAATCTTGTCAACCTTGAGTGTTGCTGGTCTCCAAATGCTGGTCCTATGATTCTCACACCAAAATTAGGGTGTGTGGATGGAGGAATTAAATCCTTTTTCAAACTTGCTTGCATAACATATTTTGGGAGGGAGAGGTTAAAAGGAAAGTATAGATTTATCAAAGTAGACATGTTTCCTAAGATCAGATTATCAATCATGCCAGTCTCAACCTTTTCAGCATGTAGCTTGGTCATAGAACAAGTCCTTCTGGCTACTGATTAGGTGGTATGAGGGACTGAACAGAAAGACGTAAGACAGAAAAGACAGGAAGGTCTCAGAACTTCCTAGTGCAAAGAATTAGTAGGAGTTTCAGCAATTCTGTGGATGGATTCTGGTTACCACAGTCAAAAATCAAACTAAAGATACAGGTAGTCCTCAATTGGGACCAAAAAATCAGTCACAAATTGATAAAGTTTTAAGTGACCAAACCTGTTTTTCTGACATTTTTCACAACAGTCATTAAGTGAATCACCACAGGTGTTAAGCAAATGCAGTCATTAAGTGAACAGCGCAGATGTCAAACCCATTCTTCTGAATGAGCTTTTTTTTTTTGCAGGAACTGGCAAAAAGTAGCCCTAAATTGCAGTCACATGATAGGGGATGTTGCAACTGATCATAAATGAGAGATGGTTGCCCAGTGCCTAAACTGCAGTCACATGATTGGGGGGCACATAACGTTTTAAACTCCCGCAAGTCTGTAAAGCACCCATTCTGAGACAGTTGTAACTCCTATCAGCTATCAAATAACCAGCTGTAAGTTGAGAACTGCCTGTTTAAGATTTATATGTCAGATCACACTAGATTCAAAGTACAGGTTGGTATTTATCACGGAAAATATCACTCTTGCTGTTACCTGAAGCTTGGCCAGAAAAGCTGCAAGATATATTTCCCTTCCTTTTTATGGTAGCTCCTGAATAATAAAGAAGTCAAGATGGCTTTTGGAGTCTCAGGCCTCATTTTTGGTTGCACAGATATGCAGTAGTTTACTCCCCAAATTTGCAGTAGTTTACTCCCCGGAAAGGGCTTATTTGCAATGTAAGAGTTGGGCTTAAAGAATTCACTCAGTTAAAAACAAAATATAAACAAATAAACATACAAAGACCCGAGTAAAGAAGCTGCCAATACAGAGAGGGATGCAATTCTAATGGAAATGGAATTCTGAATTTGAGTGCAGAAATAGCAAGAAGCTGTAGAAGACTATGTGGGAATGAGCCAGCTTGGAGCAGATGATAGGTATTTTATTTATTTATTTTATTTTTTGTATCCTATCTTCATTATTTTCAAAAGCAACTCAAGGCTGCAAATATAGATTTGTTTTCTTTCAATCTTTGCTTTTGTCACAGAGAATATTTCTAAAGAAATAAAATATGACATGGCTCAAAAATATCTACAATATTTTGGTTCCAGGAAATAGATGGACAAAATGACAAACGAGACTGTAATTTGAGAAATTCTGGGAGAAATTCTTTATTAGATTGGAATCATGCAATGTTTTGGGGTTTTTTTTTCTTCCCCCTGTAAGGCTGTATTAAAATGAAAGCTGGACTTTGAAGAAGATGCATATTCAAGAATATTGACGTTTTTGAACTTTGTGTTGGAGAAAACTCTTGAAAATATGATGGATAGCCAAGTAAGCAAACATATGGATCATAGAACAAATCAATTCTTAAGGCACACTTAAGGCACAAACTACCAGGCTCAAATTATCATATTTTGGACACATTATACCCCTCTTGAGAAGAGGATGAATTACAACAGAGATGGGTGCACCCACTGGAAAATATGAAACGATGCATTGGGGATGAACATTCTACAGAAGATGTATCTATGTGATCTCAAAGAAATGGCACTGATCTGATAGCAAATAATCAGTCAGACTTCATTAATGAATAAAATATATTCAAAACAATGTGAATAGATTAAGCTGTGTGGTAAAACCAGATTCTATTTATTAAAACCTAAACACTTTGTATTATTATTATTTTTTCCCTTTTGACTGTTTATTTAATTTTCTAACTCTGCTAAAGTATTTTAAATGGGGAATCTGAACACACAAATGCTTGCAAAAAGGATTTTTTTTTTAAAAAAAACAACCTGTAATAAATATAACTATATTAATGAGGCATTATGCTTTACAGTGTTTGTAGTAAGGAAAAGTTACTGCAAAAAGTCTCTTTTTTCCATTTAAACCAATCACATTAATTGAAGTACAAGATCAGGAACACTAATTAGTAGCCTTTCTAAAACCAAATAAATAAATCTTGCTTATATAAAACCAATTATTATTATTTTTAATTTTCACTGTCAAAAGTTTGCTGGCATAAACTTGAGACTATGCATGTGCTTACATCTTAAGACTCCTTATAATCAATAAAGTTTTGCCATCCAATTATATCCAGAACATCTGAAATACTAACAGCAATCTATCATAGAATGATCTTATACTATTGAAGTCATTCTTTACCTTCTCTAATCTTGTTCAATTTTTTGGCAATTTCTTTCTAGTAGTCTTGTGATTTCTTGTTTTGGTTGCTTAAAAGAGAGAGCTAAGCTCCGTAGCCGCTTGTCACCAACTTAATGGGGATATGAAAGGAAGTAAGGAGCCCTCAACTGGGTGTCCCAAGGACAATGGTGATGTCACAATTTAATTATTTTTAATTATTTTAACCCAGAAATGCTTTGTGCTCCTGATACGGCTGTGATAATAGTCTAGAAGCCACAGCATTAGACACAGCTTTTGTTGATCAGAGTGAGGGAAGTATGAAACTTTGTTTTTTTGTTTGTTTGTTTGTTTTCACCATTTCAAAGGGGCATTAGAATTACTCTTAATTCAGTTCTTTCTGCTAATGCCTATCCTGCTTGGGAGACCTTGGGAGAATCTATGATATTTCACTGAGTACCTTAATCCTTGCATCACAATTAAATTGCATCTCATGGTGGGTCTGATGTTAATGGTTAATGAATGTTTTATCTGGATGCATAGTTTAACTGTATTTAAACTGTAACCTTAAGTCTTTACTAATTTGGTGTTATTCAAGATTGATTGATTGATTGAATGAATGAATAAATGAATGAATGAATGAATGAATGAATGAATGAATATTTAATGGTGTCTTTCCATCAGTAGAATTCTTCTTTCTACTGTTGCCCCAAATTTCATTTTTTAGGGATTGGGGATATTATTTAAAGCACATTAAATGAGCTGATTGGAAGCCACAAGAGAAGGAAGAAATCTATGAGAAATTACATAAACAACAGTAGAAAGTTTAATAAAGGTTTGTGTTATAGTTCTTCTATATCACTGATATCCTAACAGGCAATTTAGGAAGCAAATTTAGTTCATACCCACTCATTTCATATTCCATACTAAACATCAATTGATGGTTGTTGTTTTTTATTCCCTTTCTCCCACAAAGGACTATACTGTATGTGTGTATATAATTCATTTTATTGAACCTAAGCTAAAAGAAAGATACAATTATGATGCTGACAAGATAAGCTGAAATCTTAATATAAAATCTACTATTACAGTATCTGTAACCAGTGAAGAAATAGTGCTTGCCTTAAAATTGCAGGAATTGCACATTCAGTCCTAATTCTTCCTTGGCTTTCATCAAAGACTTCAAAGAAGCTTTTCCTTAAATGCTAATTATGAATAGGATTGGAAAGGACTGTGTAATGTTCATGTCCAGACTGGTTTATAGACAATTCTGCTTCATTTTTTTTAAATAAACAGCCCTGAACATTTACAGAGAGGAGCAGCAATTTATAACTCTATTAAATCAATAGAGATATTTTGCAGATAATGGCAGATTAGTTCAAAAACTGGCAGTTATCAGATAGATAGATAGATAGATAGATAGATAGATAGATAGATAGATAGATAGATAGATAGATAGATAGACTGACTTTGAACACTATACAGCTGTTATAATTAGTCTAGAATTCAACAGCTAGATTGTTATAAATATGCTCTAATATTCCAAGATCACCTGTGCTATAAGTCCTGATTTCCTATTAACTTCCATTTGTAGTTCAAATTGCTAGTTGTTTTTTTTTTTTCTTTGAAGTATTACATGTCCCTAAGATATTTGCAGGATTGTATCCATTACTCAAGTTTGACCCATCTGGAAGACCTTTTAAACCTCCATTTTTGGGTGATTAACAGGATGGAGGCTTGCAGATTTTTGGAAAAGATAGTGCTGCTGCTATGGTATTTCATGTTTCCCCCTCCCTCCAGTCTGATTAATTTCTACCTTGTTAAGAACTGTTGCTTTACATTTTTATCCCTGTTCCCATTGTTATTTATTGCTATATAAAATTATTGATACAATGAATGTTTGACTATTCCAATTTTAAACATTACACATATCCACTGGATGGTCTACTGCAGAGGTCCCCAACCTTTTGGGCACCAAGGACCAGTTCTGTGGAGAGATGTTTTTCCAAGCCTGGAGGGGGTGTGATTTTATGTGCTGCCTGTATTCCATGGATGAGGCTTTGTTTGTTTGTTTGGAGTTAGGAAACATTTAATACCAAAAGTAAATGTATAATTTGCCAAGGATAATCTTGTTTTTGTACTTTTCTTAAAAGGAAATGTATTGGAGGAAAATTAAGGTATGGTTAAGCTTCTTCTATAGTATAAAAATATAAAGTTTAAGTTGAGCTTCATTCATAGGTAGACCCATAAAATTATAGGACTGAAAGGGACCTTGTAGGCTTTGTAGTCCAACCCCCTATCCAAGCCAGGAGTCCTTATACCAGGGGTCTTCAAACGTGGCCCTTTTATGACTTGTGGACTTCAACTCCCAGAATTCCTCAGCCAGTGTGCCTGGTTGAGGAATTCTGGGAGTTGAAGTCCACAAGTCATAAAAGGGCCAAGTTTGAAGACCCCTGCCTTATACCATCCCAGATAAATGAATGTCCAATCTTTTCTTCAAAACTTTCAGTGATGAAGTACCCACAATTCTGGGACTCAAGTTGTTCCATGGGTTTAATTGCTCTCACTGTCAGGAATTTTTTCCTTAGTTCCAGGTAGGATCTCTCTTTAATGAGCTTCAACTCATTGCTTCTTGTCCTGCCCTCAGTTGCTTTGGAGAATAAGTCAATCCCTCATCTCTGTAATTGTCTCTCAAGTACTGGAAGACAACTATTAGGTCACCCCTAATCTTTCTCTTCATTATCTTAGATATAGATACTTAACTTTTCATCTTACAGTTTAGTCTCCAGATCTCTTACCATCTTTGTTGCTCTTCCCTGCACTCTTTCTAGGGTCTCAGCATCTTTTTTTGTATCATAACAACCAAAAAGCAATGTAGTATTTCAAGTATGCCCTCACTAGCATAGCGTACAGCAGTACTATTATTTCTCATGATCTTGATGCCATTTCTCTGTTTTCTTGGAAGTAATTGTCAAATAGTTTGCTACTGTTTACTTCTAAGATGTTTTCCATTGTACTCATCTTACTTAGAGCCCTGCATTTTCTGCTGATCTCTCACCCAACTACTAACCAGGCCCCATCCTGCTTAGCTGTTTGAGGTGCTGCTACATCACAGCCACCTTTTTTATTATTACCGTATTATGCAGAACTGCGGTGTTTCAAATACTCATTCCTATGTGTTATTAGAGGCAGTTGTTCAAACTTCTGGCACAAATTGCTGACTAGAAATACTGTAACAGACAGAAAGCTGACCTGCCACTTGGGAAAGACAAGCAACTCTGGATTGTGCAAAATATTGATTGAAATGGACTATCTTGTTTGTTGATACTATACAAAGTCATCCAGCAGTTCTGTAGATTATCTTTCTATGATGTTGTTAGGGATGGAAAAAATGTTTAATTATTCTATGAATGTGTTCCCCATCCCCACACCTAATTTTGCATTTATGGACTGATGCAGACACCTGAACTTAGTTCTGAACTGAAATTCAATCTTATTCCAAATTGTTTGCCAACAAATAAATGATTAAACAGATAGATAATAGAGAAACTATCTACAAAAAAGTATTACATGAGGACAAAGTCTTATGTTTTTTGCATGTATGTCTATGTTGCATGCATGAATGAAGGATAGATCACTGATTACAAGATAGAAGATAATATATGAAGCTACAATACTATCTCTCTATTGTCACAGTTCTGACAG